>NW_019386229.1:49370-73061 GCF_000671375.1 Centruroides sculpturatus | reverse complement strand
TGATTGTCTCAGAAAATCCTATTTAAATGTTTATGTTTCTCTAAAAATTTAAATCAACATATTTAGTAAACTGCAAAATTTAATTAACTTTTGATTAATTGAAATCTGCTACTAATAATATTAATCAAAATTTTCTTCAAAATAAACTAGATTGACATTATTGCAAAAATTATGATTTCTCTCTTTGTGTGTATGTGTGTGAAACCTTAGAGTCCAAACTCTTACTAAATGTGTTAAAAATATATTTTAATATCAAAAAGAAATTGTATAAAATAAATGCAGCACAAGCAATGCAAATATAAACAATGTAAGTCCTGAGTATGACTTGAGTACACGTGTTAGAATCTTAATCAATGTCAGACTGGGAGTTTGAACTTTGACTCTGATGCTTTTAGAAATGACAGAAATCTAGCTGAATCAGGAAACAGAATGGTTTTAATGAAAGAAAAATGCCATGTGTTACAATTAAAATACCTAAATGTCTGAACAGGAAACATAACAGTCTAATGAGCACAGGTTTCAAAGTTTTATCAACATCTGGTCAGAGTTGAGATATGGTGTCAAGTTGAATGCAGGTTGTATCATTGGCCAGATTGAATCCTAACCAATGATAACATCTTTGGATTATTTAGATCATTGTCCAAGGAGTACACTTTATTAGACTATGTAAGCTTTCAGTTTTTCCTAATAAATGGATTTCATTTATAAAGGTGCTTTACCTCAATGTGTCCATCATAACTCACATACTGTCTTTATCCCTCATTCAGCCTGACTTGAGTTTAATTTACTTTCTCCTTTTTTCCTCTTTCAACAACCTCATGTATATATGGCAACAAGAAATATATATAATTCTTGTATATTAAAAACATTTCAATGTAGCCATTATAGACCTATATGTTTTTTTTTCATATTTACAATGAGTGACATTGTAACTTCCAATAGCAGATTTGTTATTGTTATGAGTGTTTTTAAGAGTAAACCTGGTTTATAAAGTTAAAGATCATTATTTATTTATTTACATCCATTAAATAATGCTATTTGACAGGAGAGGAAAAAAACAGTTCATATGCACCATAAAAACAGAAACAACATATGACAAAATAATAATAAAATACATATGTAAATTATTAAAAACTAAAAACAAAATGTAAAATTTATAAAATTTGCATAATATATAAAAATTAAAAATAATAAGATAAAGAGAAAGCATGTATATATAATAAAAGAATTACAATGATAAATTATAAAGTATTATGTACACTTAGATTTAAAATAAGTAAAATAAAAAGGAATCCACATTTAAAGTTGCTGTAACAGAATGACCATCTAGATTGATTTGACCGTGCTAGACCTAGGTCTACCAAGCTAACACAAACAAATAATTTACAAATTTTCACTTTATTTAACACAGGGTTTGTGTTCAGCAAATGAGGGCTCATATGAACTCTCAACAAAGACTCATCTACACAACCACGTGTCCCAGAATTCAATATTACTAATCCCTTCACTCTCCTTCCTCCTTTGCGTCGCGTAACACAGTTCAGACTCATCACATTAACACGCGAAGAATGGTTTGTTTAACAGTCTACTCACTAGAAAATCTGGCACTTAAATGATCAGGTATCGGGCCAACGTCTATTCCTAGTCGGGAAATCTTCACTACCGTCGATGTCTCTGGTATTATAGCTTCTTTAATTGTGCAGGCCACTCGATTTCTTCTGCATACAGCACAGATGAACTTCAATTCTGTCCCCTTCTCTCGATGTTCGAACCTTTTCTCTTTCGGTAAAGTTCTGCTTTTCTCGATGACGTTATCTGAACCTTTACGAACAGCAATCCTTCATAGATGGAAGGAAAAAAGATGTCTTGGCACACACGTGTACCTGCTATATATACTCCTGGTTAGCCAAGCGCACCTGACCTCTTCAGTAGCCAATCAAAAGGTCCAGTTTCAAACAAAGGAGGGAGGTAGAGAGTAAGGGTTACACATGTCTGAACAGACGACAAATACAAAGCAACAAAAAAAACCCGACACAATTGAAAAAAAATAAAACTTAAGGCTAGTACAAATGATAATAACTATACAAATAATATTTATATACAATACTAAGAACAACCAGTAAGTGGCAGAGCACTACAAGATAAAGAAAGATGAAAATTAGGAAATGATAAGATCAATTTTGAGTTGGTAAAGGAGGAACATGGATAAAAGTATTACATGGAGATAGTAACCCATTAAAATACCTATAAAATAATAGCTGATCAAAATAATTAATGCATACAAAATTTTGGGAATTTATCTATTTATGCCCCATCACTTGAGTCAGAATAAGGTAGATAACCTAGTTTGTTAAGCAAAAGATAAACCTGGTTCAAAGTGCATTTGAAATCTTGTTAAGAAGTGATAGAACTGCTGCTGACTATAAGGATAATACAAAGAATTCAGATCTTATAAATGGAATTAATCTAAATATATAAAAATACTTGTCATGACTAACTGACTGAGTCACTGATTGATTCATCATCGCCCAGAGCAAACCACTGAACTTAAAAAGATAAAATTTGGTACACAGTTAGGGTACATCATGAAAATGCACACTAAGAAGGGATTTTTCGAAATTCCCCATGGGGGAAAGGGAGAGCATTAAGGCTTAACTGGACGAATGGCTTCTACTGTACTATTTTAGATGTGATTTTTTTGTTTTCAACTACATTTAGTCTTCGTGGAGTACTTAGGTGTATTAAATTGATAAAATTTCAGACATTGTTATAAATATTTTCATATATTTCGATTTTTTAACCAAATGTTTGAACCGTTTTAAATCTGAATTTGTTATTGCATATTAGTTCGATTATAGAATGATGGTAAATATTCCAGAAAATTGATCAAATTGAAAATAGTTTGTTTGATTCTCAGCAATTCTCATCATTCTCAGCGGTAGGTGTTATATAAGAATTACTATGGTTGTTGAAATACTGAATATAAATGGGTTTTCTTGCAAAACCACCGTGGGCAAAGTCGCAGGTAACAGCTAGTTCATATCATATGTATAATTTGTATCATCTTTAATTTTATGATCTTAATTACAGAGTGTAACAGAAAAACAGAGACAAAAATTGTGTGAGCTAGAAATACAAAATACTGATTAACACAATGTCTGATCACATGTTGTAATGCAGTATATCTGTACTAAGTCTTTGTGAGATATGAAAGGGTTGGAACCAAGAAAATGAAGGGCTTCTCCCCTCATTTTCTTGATTCCAGGGCCTTACTTCTTCTTTTGTTCTACTACTCTTTTCTTGGAATCGGTAATCACACCCAGGGGGAAAGATTTGAAAAAGAAAGTTCTAGAAAAAGTGAAGACAAAGGAACAAAGAAAAGGCTAAGACTAAAATTAATAGATACAAAATATACAATATTATGGCTGATGGCCACAGGCTTGTGACTTCTGTATCAGATAGATCTGTATGATGAATTTTCTATTGGGATGACCCTGTGCCACTACATAATGCAACAGCAACACAAGACTGGTGCAAGGACAATTTTCC
The DNA here is from genome assembly GCF_000671375.1 of Centruroides sculpturatus. Lineage (NCBI taxonomy): Eukaryota > Metazoa > Arthropoda > Arachnida > Scorpiones > Buthidae > Centruroides > Centruroides sculpturatus. The sequence goes on along the minus strand of NW_019386229.1, from coordinate 69,512 downwards.
AGCTTTTATCAGTGCCAAGGAATAGCCTCTGTGTTCCCTGACCTCACTCCAATTAGTTACAGTCTTTGACCAATTTTTTGAGGCAAGGGCCTGTGCTACCTCTTAAAATAGTTTGGTATCCCTGAAAACAAATGGGATTTCTGCAGAAATGAGAAAAATATCAATAGAGGAGTTCATGCCATCACAATAAATTTGTCAAACATCTAAGGCTTTGCATTAAAACCAATAGAGGCCACATTGAAGATTATTGACTATGTTCATTTTTAAGATATGGTGTCATATTTTGTTGTTACAAATTTATTGCTATAGTTATTAAAGTCACAGTAATAACAAAAGTTTGTTTTCATTATTTTGCTATAACCTGTATTATCTTCAGCTTTAAATATTCAATTCTTTTCCAAGCAAGCCAAAATGAAACCTTGCCTTAGAAGTACAAAAAATAATTAGTATTTACACATTAGCTAATGTATTAAATAATTTATTCTTTTCTTAACGATATTTTCTCTATTGTTTGCATGATTTGCAATGCTTGTGAAAAAGAACAACATAATAAAAATCAAAATATTTTAATATAATAAATTTTTTAAATTGAAAAATAAATTTAAAAAAATATCTATTTGACAATAGAATTAGTAATCTGTTTTCTTTTCTGAATTGAAAAGTTAGATCTTAAATTAGATTTTTTAAAAGTTGATGAATATTAATATAAACAGTTTTCAAAATATTTTTCAATAAATTTTATAATTGTATTTTCCAGGGAAAACGTGGTAGACAAGGTAAACCTGGATCTTCTGGTGAAAAAGGACAAAAAGGAGAACCTGGATTTACAGGTAGAGATGGAGCACCTGGAGAAAAGGTATTTATACCTACCTAACGTAGGAAGAATTAATACTGATATTAAATAATGTCATTTTGCTTTAAAAATTATTAAAAATATAGTTTTAAACTTTTTCATTTACATGATTTAAAATTTAATCAAATAGGGACCACCTGGAGAAAATGGTAGACTAGGATTAGCTGGTAGTCAAGGTCCCATTGTAAGTATTAAAAATTTATATCTTTGTTATTTTTACATGCATACTTTATTTATTGAAAATTAGAATTATTTATTTTTACATTTTTATTCAAATATAAGAGTAGAGAGAATGATACCAAAGGTGCTAAGCATAAAATTTTCAAGAACAAAAATGGATTTGTTCTGAAATTTACATATTTAAGAATATAAAATTTTATTACAGTAGAACCTCGAAAACTCGGCTCTCGATAACCCGGCACTCCGGATAACTCGGGCACATCCTGGCAGAGCAAAAAAATCCTTAGTTAATTAATTTTCATTATAGACAGCTTTATAAAAGTATAAAAGCTCTCATAAAGTATTTTTCTGAGGTCTGTCTTATCAGGTAAATTACTGTACACAGTGTATTCATTAATTTTCATTTTCATGTAGTAAAGGCTCTATGCCTTCATAAAGGACGTACTTTTCCTTTGTTTAAGGGTATTTGGGCAGTTTATTCTCTGTTATATTCTCAAGTAAACAATACATACAAGTACAGTACAGTATTTTCTGAGGAAACACTCGCACTTATTTTTTTTAACCCCATTCCCGATAACCCGGCATTTTCACAAACTCGGCCACCCTTCGGTCCACATTAGGCCGAGTTTCCGAGGTTCTACTGTATTTATAAATAAAAATTTCAATTAATACTTTATAAAGCAAATAAAACTGTTAGGTAACTACAAAAGTTCTGTCTGCTATTTCCAGTTCTTTTAGTTTCTGGAAACATGATGCATCCAATTATAAACTTTTTATCAATGATTGTGACAGTATGTAAGGATATAGTATTTAACATATTTTATTCACCAGTTCCTTAGTCCACAATCCCTCCCTCAAATATCTTACAATAACAGTTCAACATTTCTAGGTTTATATTTATACATAACACTGCTCAGTTATGAAACTGTTGACTGCACATATGATTGTCCACTGCCAAAAGAAGAGATAGCTCAATGGTGATATGTTTGATGAATATGGAGGGTGGTATAGAATTTTCCAGCCAAGGCTATGGAACTTGTCCTGGATCACTTGTGCTGTATGCGTTGTCCTTAAGGAAAACAATGCCTTTGTGATTAACAAGTGCAGGCTGTTTCTGCGGCAGCACATCTTAAATCTGTTGTAATTGTGCCAACTATACATCCACAGTGATTGTTTGGCCAGAGGGAAGAAGTTCGTAATGAATGATTCCAAGAGACTCACAGAAAAAGTTTTCTTTTGATGGATGTTGAGCTTTGGCATATGTGGTATAGATTCACCAGATGATATCCAATGATGGGAACATTTGGTGTTGTATAGAACCCATTTTTATTACATATCAACAACTGGTCCAAAACTGACTTATTATTGCATTGCGAAAGCAGATCAAAAGTCTCTGAAGTATTGTTATTGGTACTCAGTATACATGGAACCAATTTGCACATCTTCCAGGGTTTTCCTAGGTGATGAAAATATAAACAAATAGTTTCATCATTGAGATTGAACCTTTTTGCAAGCTCCTGGTACATTTGTCTTGAATCCAATTATGACTGTCTTCAATTTATCCTCATCAATGATGCTCAGTCTTTCATCACAAGATGCATCTTCAAGAGACTCATCACCCAATGCAAATTTTCCAAACCACTTTTGAGCTGTGTGTTCACTCACTGTGTTCTCTTCAAATGCTTTACGTATGTTCCAGGCTGCTTGCATTGCATTAGTGCCCAGTTTAAACTCATGGAATAAGCACCCTTGAATAACTGCAGATGGAATAGCCATCTTTTCTTGCTCTTTACTGTCTATCAATGCGTACTGTGGAAATCACAATAATCAGTATTAAGACTATTGTGAAGATGAATGATTACCATGTGAGAAGGAAAACAAAGAAAAGCAACTTAACAATAAGTTTATGTACAAGTAGAATATTGATATATACAAAAATTTACAAAGTTATTCACCAGGTCATACATATAGACACATACGAACTATACAGGTTCGTCCATACAATGAGGTTGATATAGTACCAGCCATTTTGGTCAACCCAGACACATGAGTCTTGCACAGAAACTAGTTCTTGGGCAATGTCCACTACTGACAATTGATTTAAACTGTGGCGAATGCCGCCCTTCAATCTGTACCCTTAACGGTTGTAAAATACAAGCAATTACCCCCGGGTGAATGAGTCATCACTTCCTGGAATAAATTCGAACTCACCCCAAAAAGACCATCGACCACCAGTTGTCTTTGTTAGTCGTGTCGTCGTGACATGCTGTACCAAGCACACGAGAAGGACAATAAAAGTTTAGTTTTTGTTACGATCTCGTCTCGTTCATTTCTTCACACACAGCAATGAAAGATAAAGGCAACAACAACCCAAAAACCACATTGGTGAGCCGAACTAAGAACATAATTTGACTAAGAACTACCATTGGAACCTTCATCAGGTACGCTGTTTTCCTTTTCTCAAGACCTCAGTCGTCAGATCATGGCCGAGATTGGAGCGGTAAAAATCCCTCCATACAACTTTTCTGACTCAGCCTTATGGTTCCACATGTGCGAAAGCACATTTTGCGCTAGGATCTCCAAAGCCAATCACGGAAAGTGCCACAAAGTTCAACTACATAGTGGCCCATTTACCACCGGAAGTTGCATCAACGGTTAGAGACATTATTATTTCTCTGGACCGTACAGACCCGTACGGTCACTTAAAGGTGAAACTTATTAAACAATTTGGCGAATCGTCTCAACAGGAGCTACGAAAACTATTGGCTGGAGAACAGCTAGGAGATCGCAAACCCTCCGAACTACTACGTGTTCTAAAGCGTCGGGCAGAAAATTTTCAAATCCCGGACGCATTTATACTAGAATTATTCATACAACACCTTCTGACTTCCGTCCAATCTATCCTAGCCGCCATTACCCCACTCGACATAGACAAAGCAGCGGAGGTAGCGGACTGCATGGTGAAAGTAACCCTTGCAACGATAGCTTCAGTATTGCAACCTGAGAAATCCGATACCATAACCAACAAAATACTAGTCAAAATAGATAAACTTAACAAGCGAATCAATCAACTAACGCAAGCACGTCGGGATTGCAGTGACCATTTTTATTGACGCTCCTGCAGCAGTTCAGGATATCGGAACAATTCAACTCACCACAGTATCAACAACTACTGCTGGCACCACAACAATTTTGGTGCAAAGGCACAAAAATGTACTCCTCCATGTAGTTTTCCAACAAACGAGAGCGGCGAAGTATAGAGGTTGCCTCTATGCTTCGCCAACATGCACTTTGCCGGAACAATCTTGTCGCCTGTTCATCCTAGACAAGAGAACGAACATAAACTTTCTCGTCGACACAGGTTCTGACGTATCAATATATCCAGCCTCCTCATCTCAAAAGAAACGTGCATCTCAAATGACCTCGATGGCAGCAAACACAACTGCAATTCATGTCTACGACCAACGAACATTGACACTTGATTTTGGGTTAAAGAAAATTTTTCGCTGGAAATTCTTTATTGGCAATGTGTCAATGGCAATAATAGGCGTGGATTTCTTGTATCATTTCCATTTGGTACCGAATCTTAGACACAAGTGTCTCACAGACGTTCAGACCAAGGTGAACTCTCCAGGCAGATTATTAGAAACCTTCATCCACTCTATTAAAATAATGACCAACGACTCCATATATCATAAGATATTGGAAGAATTTCCTGAGATTACTAGACCTCCATGTCCTAATCAACCCATAAAACACAACGTAGTACATCATATAGAAACGACTGGTCCGCCTGTAACTGCGAAACCAATTTGGCCTTAGCGATTTTAAGTCTATCGGGTGTTAGGCGCCTAGCACCCGATAGACTTAAAATCGCTAAGGCCAAATTCGATAAGATGATAGCTCTCGGCCATATGCGAACATCAAAAAGCAATTACGCATCATCACTCCACATGGTCACCAAGAAAAACAGTTCACATTGGCGACCTGTGGGAGATTATCGTGCTCTAAATGTACAAACCATAAAGGACAGATACGGCATTCCAAACATCGCAGATTTCACATCGGAACTGCACGGAACACAAATCTTCTTTCACATAGACTTAATCAAGGTAGATGGGTCTCTGATGATAGCATCAGATACCCATCTACCCACCGCACGTGCACAAAACAGCTATAAAACGACACCGTTTGGTCTTTTCGAGAGTACCAGGATGCAATTCAGATTGTGCAACACATCCACAACATTTCAACGGTTCATCGACAAAGTAACCAGAGGACTCTCCTTCACATATGCTTTCGTCGATGACATACTAATAGCATCACGTTCCCAGGAAGAACACATCTCACATCTTCGCGCCTTATTCCAATGTCTCCAGGAATATGGGTTGACCATAAATCCATCAAAATGTACCTTCGGCATACCATCAATCAAATTTCTCGGATTCAAGGTCTTGGAAAAGGGTCTGGAACCACTCCCTGATAGAGTCAGAGCCATCCGAGAATTTCCCAAACCTTCGTCTCTCACTTAACTTAGATGATTCTTAGGTATAATAAATTTCTACAGGAGATGCATCCCTCGAGCAGCACACATCCTCGCCCCGCTAGTGCAACTACTAGAAGGAAAAAAGAACAAGAAACGTATGTCACTCACTCAGAAAACAGAATCACGATCTCTGCAATGGTTAGAAGCGGCAGAACAATTTTTTTTATCAGCTAAGGAAGCACTGGCCAAAGCCACCCTTCTCCACCATCCAATACCCGGAGCTAAACTATGCATATGGATAGATGCGTCAGATGCAGCAGTTGGAGGAGCACTGATGCAATACAACAGGAAATGGGAACCCATCGCTTTTATCTCAGCAAAACTGGCACCAAACCAACACAACTGGTCAGCTTATGATAGAGAATTATTGGCAATATATATGTCAATAAAATGATTTCGCCACATGTTAGAAGGCCGTAAATTCACGATCTACACGGATCAAAAACCGCTTATATACGCCTTCAAACAAAAACCAGATAAATGTTCACCACAACAAATGCGGCATCTCGATTTTATATCCCAATTCTCTATGGACATATGTCATATTCCGGGCACAGCCAACACAATAGCAGATGCTCTCTCCTGCATCGAGATAGATTCTATCACCTCTGCTTCCCCTCTAGACTTCCGAGAGCTAGCCACATCGCAAGCTACAGATTTGGAACTTCATCAATTGTTAAAGGATGCTATGTCACTCAAATTAGAGCTGAAATCCTTTCCACCTAACAAAATCGATCTATACTGTGACACATCATCCGGAATATCTCGCCCCTTCGTGCCGCATAATTTCCGACGAATCATATTCGATCACCTACATGGACTTTCTCATCCAGGAGCAACAGCAACCACTAAGCTAATTTCAAGCCGTTATGTTTGGCCTGGCATGCGGAAGGACATTCGTCAGTGGGCATGACATTGCATCCCCTGCCAGAAATTGAAAATTCACCGCCATGCTTGGGCACCAATAGGGAAGTTTACACTTCCAGAAGCAAGATTTTCCCATCTTCACATGGACCTGATAGGACCACTTCCGCCAGCTGACGGGAAACACTACTGCCTTACAGTGATCGATTGTTTTACCAGATGGCCAGAGGTCATCCCAATTGCCGACATATCTGCTGAGACGGTATGCCGAGCCTTTTTCTCAGGTTGGATCGCAAGATTCGGATGCCCTACTACCATCACCACTGATCAAGGATGTCGATTTGAATCAAACCTATTCCGAGAACTGACCAGACTTCTCGGCACCAATCGCATCCATTCAGCAGCATACCATCCCCGATCAAACGGTTTAATAGAACGATTACATAGACACCTTAAGGCATCACTAATGTCACACGAATCCTCCAAATGGATAGATGCCCTTCCGGTAGTCCTCCTGGGAATTCGTTCAGCAATTAAAGCCGATATAGGCACAACAGCAGCCGAACTGTTATATGGTACCCCGTTAAACTTACCAGCTGACATCATTAGCCCTGACACTCCACGAGTTCCTTGCGAGTCATTTGTCAGTCAACTAAAAACCCACATGGCCAATCTGAAACCGTTAGCAACTTCCGATCATTCCACACAGAAAATTTTCACTCATCCAGAGCTAAAGGAATGTACAATGTTTTCTTAAGATTCGATGCAAATCGACCTCCTCTCCGCCAGCCTTACTCAGGCCCATACAAAGTGCTAGAAAAACATGACAAATCACTAGTAATTGACATCCAAGGTCGCAAATCAACCGTCTCCATTGACAGAGTAAACCCAGCGTATATCTTACAGGACGAATCGCCCCAGGAATATATTATCAAACCCATCCAGTCAAGTCCATCGCAGACACCACTGTCATCAGCAACAGCAAACAACAAAGAACTGGAAACTACCTCTAGAGAAGATCAAACTGTCACGACTAGATCAGGCCGTCACGTTCATTTTCCTAAAAGACTAGTCACCATAATGTAATGTTAAGCAACTCGGTTGACATCAATTCTATGGCTTGTCCCTCACTGGGGGGGGATACTCTGTGGCGAAACCGCCTTTCACATCTGTACCCTTAACAGTTGTAAAATACAAGCAATTACCCCCGGGTGAATGAGTCATCCCTTCCTGGAATAAATTCAAACTCACCCCAAAAAGATTGTCGACCACCAGTTGTCTTTGTTAGCCATATCGTTGAGACATGTGCAGTACCAAGTACGCGAGAAGGACGATAAAAGTTTCGTTTTTGTTACGATCTTGTCTCGTTCGTTTCTTTACACACAGCGACGAAAGATAAAGGCAACAACAATGCAAACCCACAAAACTAACAAAACGTTTCAATCACCCAGTTAGTATTTAAACTAATGCAAACAGATTCCTTTACTTCTAGTCTGATAATATGAGTCAGTATAGATATTGCTTCCACAACACTACATGGTTCCTCAGAACACCTTAACACACAAAGGAAAAAACTAAGACCTTTTTTCTTCACCTGGGTGACATCTCACCCGCCAAAAAGAAAAAGAATAGTGTTGCCAATCTGTGTTACTTTAATTAAGTACCACTTCCCTCTCCTTGTGGTGTGCCAATCCCCTATACCGTAAACAAAAAAAAATTGTGTGTAACCTAAAAACCTGTGATGACATAATACCCATATCTGCAACTTTGCTCATATAATTTTTGTTTGTGCATTTTTTCAATATTATTATAACAAAAATTATATGGGCAAAGTTGCAGGTATGGGTATGCATTGATACATAGTGAAGAGTGAAGAAATGCAAAAACATTTTTTGGTTGCCTGATAACAGAATTACATACAAGATTCAACTAAAAAATGCCTATTTATGTATGATGCACTACCTACAGCATCAGTAATAGATGTGACAATTGTAAAATACTCATATGATTCAAGCACTAAATATGTTATTTGAAGTGTCAGATAAATTTTTTATTTCACTCAATAACAGGTAAACATAATTATATTTTTTAATCAAAGTGTAATTAATTTGTAATTTATAATTGAAATTAATATTTTATTGAATAAATAAGTCTATTGTATTTGTTTAGCTTTGTGTTGTGAAATTAAAGTTGTGCTATATCAGTTCCTAAATACATACAATGTAATTTAAAATTTTTGAAAATAAATTTGTTACATATTAGTTTTTAAATATTTATTGTTATTTAAAGATAATACCTTGAAATATATTTAATATTTAGTGTTTAGATGATCTAAATAATAATATGAAAATGTACAATGACTATCGATTCTTACATTGTTACAATTGTTTTATTTTTGATTAACTTATATAGAAAGAAAAACAAAAGAATCTACAAATTAACAGCAAACAATTTTTTATTCTTACAAGTCACTACAACATTCTCATATGTTACAGTTGAACTCTTACAGTTTTTATTATTATAATATTTTGTGACTATTATACAGATATAATAGTTATAAGATCTAGTATATCATTAAAGAAATAGAATTAAAATGTATTATATACTAAATGAATATTGTTTCTTAGAATTAAAATGTATTATATACTAAATGAATATTGTTTCCATGAGTGTCCTATAATAAGGGTAGCATTTTTAAGGCACTCTAGAGGCATTACTGACGTTACCTGATGTGCAATTGGACTACAATTGTAATCTTTTATATCCTGTCTGAGACATACCTGTATGTTGAGTTTTACAGTAAACAAAAAATTCTATCTGGATATGTAGCTTTTTTTGTTGAGTGTATTCCCCAATATTTATCTAAATCTGTATGATATAAATATTAAGATATTAGTATTAACAAAAGAAAGCAGATCATTTTTAGATTAACTTAGAAGTAAACATTTTTTTCTGTTGTCTTATTCTAAAAACTATAGACATAAACATACATCATCATTTTTTACTATGGAGGAAATCCATAAGAAAAACTTTAATTATTGTAAAATTAATAGTTCTTATAAAAACTCAAAAAATCAATAATCCAGCAAGTAGAAATTAATTTATCAGAAGAATTAACATTTTCAATCATATTTAACAGTCATAGTCATAGAATTATATGAGCCATTGATTTTGAAAGTGGGGCAAGTCCGTTTTTTGAAAAAAATAAGTTAAAGCTGATTCTTATTACAAATTAACATAAAATTTATGTTTTTAATCAATTCACAAAAATAACTTTTAATATCAGAATAAATTTGTTACTAGTAATTTATATCGTCTTTGATATTTATTGTGAGTTGATTTTGAAAGTGAGGCAAGTCCACTTTTCTGTATATTCCCTAGGATTATTACAAATTAATACAGAAATGTTGCAAACATATTGCATTTTTAGTACATAAAATGAAAAGTGAAGACTTCTATTCAACCAAACTTCTGGAGGAAACTTGAAAAGAACAAAAAATACTGACGGAGAAACTCAATTGGTTGAATATTTTCTGGATAAGATTTTCAAGAAATGTGCCATATAAATTGTTTTATAAAACATCCATGGAAAAAGATTCTCAATTTAAACTTGATTTATCACCAACATAGGGTAGGCCAAGTAGTTTCGGAAAAATACTATTATCATCTATAATAATCCAATGATTGCCTAAATATTCGGGCTATAATCAAATAATTAATACAAATAAATTTGGTACTAGAAGTAAGCATTATATTAACTCATCAGGCTTTGAGATGTGTATTATAGTATTATCATTATTAAATGCAAAAACTAGGCCTATTACTAAAGAAAAATATAAAGATATGATGGATTTATTACACTATGTGTAGTACCACCATCATGAATACTTTAAAAATCTGCACCATCTAAACTAAGAAATATAATTATAAGCATGCAACTTATTACTGAATATTTTTTCTTATTTTCTCCACTTTTTTCCTATAAAATTAAATTTATTTTTTGTTTTATTGTAGCTTTCCAAAAGACATGAAATGTTGAAATAAAATAAATAAAATATTCAATTTTTTTGTTGTTATAATTATATTCCATTTAAAGAAAATCAACGTTTTCAACAAATCATTGCTTTGAAAGTGAAGCAAGTCCATTGGTACTAGTACATACCAAAACCATGGTTTTTTTCACCTAACACAGATAACCATTATTGCATATTAAATTTTCATGAAATAAGACCACAAAAAATATAAAATAAGCATATTACTGCTTACAAATATTTTTAAACCCATTGAAATGCAAACCATTAAATATCTAGCAATAACATAAAATGGACTTGCCCCACTTTCAAAATCAACAGCTCATATATAGAACAAAATTTAAAAACATATGATGACTGTTAAATATATTTTAAAATGTTACCTTTTCTAATAAATTAATTTCTACTTGTCTGGGTTATTGGTTTTTCAGTATTTTTATAGTAATCTCATCTAGTTTTTTATGTAAATTTTAATTAATAGTTTCTTGATAACAAGCACTGAGTTCAGCGTTAATACGATTTTTCTTATATCGCAAGTACTTTCGGCAAGTATTACAAGGTCTGTTCAAAAAGTATCATACCTTTGGTTGGCAAAAATACATTTATTGATTTTGAGGTACAAAACCCTAATCCCCTTCAAAGTAGTCTTCTTGGTAGTGTATACACTTCTTCCAGCATTCCTGCTATTGTTGGAAACACTGCTGAAACGCATCTTTTGGAATGGCCAACAGCCAGTCCATTGCATTCCGCACAATGTCTTCTCTTGACTAAAATCAGGTTCCTTTTAGCGGCATTTTCAGCTTGGGAAATAGCCAAAAGTCACACGGAGCCATGTGGGGAGAGTACGGAGCGTGACGAACCAGAAGAGTGTTGTGTTTGGTGACGAAAGCCCGAATCAGATGCGCAGAATGGCCGGATGCATTATCACAATGAAGCTGCCAAGTTTTGATCAACCACAGATCCGGTCGTTTGCATCGCACAGCATCAGAAAGATGACGAAAGGACCTCCTGGTAGTACTCCTTTGCGATGGTTTGGCCTTGTGGTGCGTACTCACGACACACCACCCCACGAGAGTCGAAAAAACTGTCAACATGACCTTTGATATTGCTGCGGACCTGCCGCGCTTTTTTTGGCCTCGAGGATCGTCCCCGAAAGCCTGCTGAATCTTGCGAATGGTTTACACTCAGGTATCGCCAAGGTTTTTGGCAAAATTTGATGTAATATCGCTGCTCATGTTGTTCAGTCATTTTCCAACTTAGTGGAATCCGACGAGAGCTCGCTACATGTCCTCACTCATAGGTTGACTGCCAACGACTGACGCTTCCTGCAGGCGGGAAAAAATTTAGGGCTGTGCATGACTGTCCCCTCCACAACTTCACCGAAAGAGGCTTCCTGCGCATCATTGGTTTACGCGGAAAAAATAAAAGTCCGATACTTTTTGAACAGACCTCGTATATCATCGTCCTCAGGCGAAAAAGAACAAATTTGAAAATTAGAACGTGCAGAGTGTTCCAAGTAGAAAACGGAAAATTTTTCTTGTCAATTTTTAAATTATAACGTTCAGTAATTCCGTTGGTCACGTGCAACAAGCTTTTGCGGGCGTTCGAAATATCTTAAATCCACATGATTAGCAGCGCATGCGTTGAGGAGCGATCGTACTAATTGTGCGACTCTTGGCACTTTTTGCTGTTTAAACGCTGGTATAAAAATCGACTTGCCCGAAATATGGGTTACTTTATACCAGCATTTAAACAGCAAAAAGCGCCAAGAGTCGCACAATTAGTACGATCGCTCCTCAACGCATGCACTGCTAGTCGTGTGGATTTAAGATATTTCGAATGCCCGCAAAAGCTTGTTGCACGTGACCAACGGAATTACTGAACATTATAATTAAAAAAATTGACAAGAAAAATTTTCCGTTTTCTACTTGGAATACTCTGCACGTTCTAATTTTCAAATTTGTTCTTTTTCGCCTGAGGACGATGATATAATACTCGTCGAAAGTACTTGCGATATAAGAAAAATCGTATTAACGCTGAACTCAGTGCTTGTTATCAAGAAGCTATACAATTTTGGTGTGAGTGTTATTTATTTACCTGTTTCTAATTAATAGTTATTATATATTCTGTTATTTAGGGTCCTCCAGGAATAACCATTCCTATGGGTGAAGCACTTCCTGGTCCAAGAGGAACTCAAGGAGTGCCAGGAGACAGAGGCCCTCCAGGTGTTCCAGGTAAATTTAAAATATTTAAATAAACTTATTTATTTAAAAGTCTTCCCTTAAGAGCAGTTTCTTGATTCCCTTTTTTAATTTCTGACTTAAGTAATTAGTTAAGCATCATAAGTTGGATGCAATGTGTAGTGTAAAAAAATTATCTAAATATTTTACAGTTGTCTCTAAATCAAAGATTTAAATTTATCTCTCTTAATTTTTACTTTAGGAATCCCAGGATCTACGGGACCTGTGGGATTTCGTGGTTTGCCAGGCAATCCAGGTCCAGCAGGAGAAGAAGGAGCAATTGGACCTCCAGGACTAATTGTTAGAGGCGACCCAGGAGAAGATGGTTTGTTATTTATTTAATTGTTTATTATTGCTATGTAAAATATATTTTAAAAATTCAGTAAATGTCTATTTTAAATAATATGAATTCATAAAATATTTTCCATAATAAAGTGCATTTTCCACTTTACTATTACCAATTTTACATACTATTTAGTATGCTGCCACTTTTAATTTTTTTTAACTTTTTTTTTTTATTGTTTTTAGTGGGGTTATGGGGATCAATCCAGATCATGTAGGACTTTACAAAATTAAAAAAAAAATACTAAATATAAATATTTTATACCATATAAATATTTTATACCATATAAATGTTTTGTTTTATATAGGATTTCCAGGTATACCTGGTCAACGAGGAAGACAAGGACCCCCAGGTTTACAAGGTCCCAGAGGTGAAAAAGGACAACCTGGAATTACAGTATTTGGTCCTCCTGGTAGTGATGGACGTCCTGGAAATGATGGAATTCGTGGCTTACCAGGTGAAAGAGGTGAACCAGGACCACAAGGTAAATAAAGAAATTTAATGTTTAATCTTTTTCCATTGATATCTGTTTCAGAATTTATTCAATTAAGAAATGAACAATAAAGATTTTATTTTCCACAATCTTCAGTATAATAAAATTTTGATTGAATGACATTAGAAAATATAAATACAAATTTATAATGAGAATATCTAAAGAAAAATAGTATAAGCTTAGATTAACACATGCTTAATATTGATTCTAGTGAAACATAGATTAGCATAATACAAATACAAATAGAAGAAGTATGATAAAGTGATAACTTTTTGTATAAACAGACATTGAAAAAAATGTTTGTTTTTTATAATTGTATATACAGTGAAAACTGCTTAGGCGACCACCTGCATTTGACGGGCACCTGCCAAAATGGGCAAAAATTTCTGGCACAGAATAGTTTATCCATAGTGTCTTCATATAAGTTACCTGTATTAAACGACCACCTGTGTAACGCGACCGCGGGCATCGATTTTTGGTCCGAAACAACATATAACACCTGTAATAAGCGACCACTTTCGCGAATGTATCTGGTCTAAACTATTGTAAGAACCCATCTCAACAACTTTTCCGCCTCCTAATATAATGAATTAGTCTAAACTCTCGTTCGAACCCATCCCGGGCACTTCTCCCACCCTTGAAATTAGGTGCAGGTGTTAATAAATTAGTCTAGCAACAAAGGAAATTCATTTCAGTTTGTTGGAAAATGTCCGAAATGCAAAGTGCTGTCGTTAGAAGATCGTATTAAAGTTATCACAACAGCAATTAGCGGCGAAGTTTAACTGTGGGAAAACAAAATTTATTTTACCCTAGACCTACAGTATTTTCCTTGGGGGTGTAAAATATTGTACACGATACAATTAATCGGCTGATCTCATCGTTTGATAAAATCTATTTTTATTTATTTATTTTGAAGCTCATATACAGTACACGTGCGATAAATAGTTTCTGTATCAACCTACCTTATTTCCACGATGTTTTTAGAAAAATAATATCCAAGTAATTTTCGCAGGCAGAATATTCAAAAAACAATAAACGCATTAATGCAAAAATCAGTTTTACTTCCTTTTTCGATTCCGCGATTGTAATGAAATCGTATAATGAGAAAAAATAATAAAATCGTTTTATTATTAATTAATAATTTTTCTTATTGTACTTAATTAATTAAGAAAAGATTAAATATTAAAAAAATACAGTATTTTTAAAGTTAAAATAAGATTAAACTAACGAAAACCAAAAGCAAAGTGATGGAGAGATAGGAGGCGCTTGTATATTGATGACGTAATACACGTAACTGAGGAGAGAACGAAAAGAACCGAGTCGAATTAATTAAGTCGGAAAAAAAGAAAGTGTGCATTATAATCGAGAAAATGCGACTATTGTATTAATGTTTAAAGTATTGGTGTTAAATCTGTCTTATAATATCACGACGACTCCTGTAAATCGGGTTATCTGATAAGAATAAAATACAATACCAATACAGCCCTATCGTTGAAAAAATTCGCTTATTTTTGCTCATCTCGAGTTTTGCTTAATAGAAATGGCTAAAAAGTGCGCAAAATACGTACGGAAATACGGTATTACAGCAACACCTGTATTGGACGACCACCTGCCTAAAAGACCACTTTTTGTAGGAACTGTGGGTGGTCGCCATAGACAGGTTTTACTGTATTTTATCTGATGCTGTCTTAAAATTGATCTTACTATAGCTTATACTATAATTTGTCTTAAGTAATTCAACATATCTTCAAATATTTTTTAATTAAAAACTTTTTGACACTGAATGATGAAAAATTGTTAATAAATAAAAATACAATAAAACCTCAATTTAATGGACTAACTCAGACAAGAGGGTATCTGTAAAAGCCAAAAGTCTATTATATAATAATGTAGGTTTTTCCAAATGCATATGTAAAAAAATTGACAAATTAGTTAGTTCATTTGTTTTTACTTACATAGATATTTTGTGTAATTAAAATTAAAATTAATTTGTATGAGAAGTTTAATTTTACAGAAAAGTTTTTTATGCATATTATTGCTTATGTACTCACTGTAGTCCTGCAATTGTAATAAGCACGTATACAATCTAAATCAACAAACATTTTTTGGAAAATATATTTTAATTGTATTTAACTAAACAAATAATGTTCTTAAAAAGAAAACAAAATTTTTAATTTGACAAAAACAAAAAAATTCCTATTTATTTGTCTTGTATATTGAGACAATTCCAATCCTGCTCATAACTTCTGGCATAAAGTTAAGAGCAGTGATATCTTGAATTAAAAAAAATTAACCTGTTAATTTAATTACATATTAAAAGCATTTTAAAATTGACAGGGTGCTAATTTTTATGTATGAAATATTGGACTGGAAATTTTGTTCATTAAATCAAAAGTTTGTTAAATTGAGGTTTTACTGTAATTATTAACTTTCAAATGTATTCTGAAATGTACTTTTATGATTAAACACTAAATTTTGAAGCATTTTGTTTTGCTACATATAGTCTGTAGATTTAAAATCAGTGATACACCCTTGAAAAATAATCTAAAAAATTAGTAAAATTACTGAAAAATAAAATATATTGCTAAACAAAGTCATGATAGTATCTATCAATTTTTAAAAATTTTGTATTTTGACATCCTGATGATGAAAATTTTTTTTCTGAAGATCGTATTATCTGTTATTTAAACATTATATATATAATACTGTATATTGCATCTGTGAGATATATATATTTTTACAGGGGGTCCACTTACACATCTATTCAAGGACAAGAGATCTTTTCTGCATTGCACAAGTGTATGCATGTGGTGCATGCTTGTTCCAGAGCTAAAATAAATGAAGGAAATCAATTTAAGATGCAATTTAGCATAGCTTACAAATAATGTCTGACTTTAAAGTGTAAAGACAACATTGTAGAAAGTGATACAAAAATTGAGCTTTATTTTGTTATGGAACATGTTTAAAGTGACTGTCTTCAGTAGCAATACAAAGCTGTAGACAGTTGAGCATTATGGATAGCATGTATCATTCCTGGTGTTACTGTTATTGTGCTCTTGTATGCTATCTCTCCAGTTCTTCAACATCGTGCAGCACTGCTGGGTACACATCATAAACCAATGCTTTAGGTGATTCCACAGGAGAAAAATCCAGAGAGATCAGTCATGTCTGGGGAATCCGGTGGTCATGGAACAGAGCTGTGTTGTCATATCTAGTGATTGTAAAACCAGTCTGCAAGCAATTGACACATGTCTATCTGGAAATGAGTTGGTACACCATTGTGCTGGTACCAAACCTGCTATAGTTGTGTCAATGAAAAGTCATCAAGTTATTTTCCCACCATCATGTTTAGAAAGTTCAGATATCAGTCACTATTCAGGTTTCATCTGTTTGTAGAACTTGCTCTGCCTAATGACATTTTTTAAAATGAATCAATCTTTTGCTCCTGGATAGATATTTAAGTATTGTTATTTTAGCAGTGGAACAAGTATGTGGTGCGTGCTTATTCCAGTCATGAAATTCTAGAAAGATCTCTTTTGCCCCAAGACAGATGTCTTGGGGCAAAAGAGATCAAAAGTATGTATCAAAACAAACTATGTATGTACCTTGTACAGTACATACATAGTTTGTTTTGATCAATAATAAATTAATATAATTTATATCACATTTTTAATAGTTGGTATAATATTAGACAAATTCAAAATTACTCTTTCTGCTGTAATTTTCATTGTTTTTCCATTATAGATTTGATTTAATTTGATGCAAGATTTGTTACTATATTTGGTTTACAGAAAGCTTTTTGAGGCACATGCATATTTTTTATTAAATTTTTGTTTATGAATTATTTTATTTTATGTTATATAGTTATATATAAATTTTTTAATATTTTTATTACAGGTGATAAAGGATTACCTGGAATTGGTGTTCCTCGTAGGGGACCTCCAGGTCCACAAGGTCTTCCAGGATATCCTGGAGATTATGGACCTCCAGGAATACCTGGTACTGATGGACTTTTTGGTTTCCCTGGAGAGCGTGGAGATGATTGTGGATATTGTCCACCTGGAATACCTGGTTTTAAAGGTTCACCAGGAGATGATGGAAGAGATGGTAAAAAAATTTTAAAATATCTATTACACGTTTTTTTCTTATTTATTAATAGTTTATATTAAATAAAATAAGATTTTGACTTTTGGTGTTAATATATTTTTAAAAAAACAAAAAACTACAAAAACATGCAAGTACTTTTAACAGTAGTTACTTCTGTCATCCTCAAACAGAGTTAAAAAATTCAATGTTTTTTTTTTTTAATTTTATATGCCTGAAGAACAGTTTAATTTAAATAGAATCTCAATTCAAATTCAAACATAATAAAGAATTAGTTACAAAAATTAATGAGAATTGCAGTTTTTGAGTGAGCATAAATAAACACGTTAGTAAAAATTCAATACTAGAGATGAAATTATCACAAAATACATGGAAATTACATTAAAATAATGATCTGGTGATTTCTATAAACTGAGAATTATTGATGCAAACAATTAATAAATTTGTGAATTATATTACATTCTTAGGACCAAATATGCTAGAATATCTTTAATAGTGTGGAGGATTAATACAGTACTTTATAAAGAGACAAGCAGTGATCAAGAATGTCCAGAATTGGCCAATTACATTGTTGCATGTAGTTAATGAGTAAAAATTTCCACAAAAAGTACTCATTGATTTTTGCACTGCTTGAAGAGTTGTATGTACACAGGGATAAAAATTACATGTTAAAGCAAGTGTGGATAGCTTAATTGTTTGTTTGTGCTGTCTTATATCTGTTTGGTGTTCTTTGAGACAGCATGCTAGTGTTCCAGTCATTGCACTGATTCAGTATTATGTAGTAACATTGTTCTATATATCTTTAGAGTTACCTGATAAATGCCTTGATAAATGTGCATGGGAATCTGATAATATTCCTGTTGTAAGTCGAGGGTCAACAAAATCTTTTTGCCATGCAATATTTGTATAAGTCTTAAATGTTTGGTTATGGGCACTGGATTGGGCTATCCTGAATGGGGAAATGTTTGTATTGAGTTTAGAATGAATTTCCGCTATCTGAGCTAGTAGTTCACAGACTGTAGTGACCATTTGCAAAATATCAGTTCTAGACTGGTCTGTAGTCAAGTTGTTCTGGATGGTGTGAACAGAGTTGTGAGTATATGAGTCCATTATTTCCCAAATTTTGTCTGCCATAGTAGCCAGAGTGGATAGTCCTTCATTACTGGCTAGAAGGATCTGCTGAGTCTATAGTGGGAGCCTTTGTAACCAAAGAGAATGAATTATATCATCTCTTATCTTGCTCATAGCTAGTTCTCATGTTCTATGGAGTATCTGGGATGGTTTCTGGTCTCCAAGCTTGAGGTTTGGGGTGAGGAGATGTAATCACCATTCCTCTGAGTCAGTGAAACATTCTATGAGTTTAGTCTTTAGTGCGTTGTACATATTTGTTGTAGGTGGATGCTGGACATTATCATATACTTGTGTAAGGACATCAGTTTCAAGTGCAGCCACAACGTAGTGGAATTGTGTTGAGTCAGTTGTTATTCCCAAGATGATGAAATGAGACTCTCTACTTGTGTAAAGTATAATGCTGGATTTGCCTTCCAAAATTGGGCTGCTTTGAAGGCAACATGATGAATCTCGTTGGAGGGAGGCCAAGTATCTTCTGCATTCATTTTTAGTGGGAATGAAGATGTTCTTACCTCTGCTGTCAAATGTGTTGCAGAAGGTAACATGATGAATCTCATTGGAGGGAGGCCAAGTATCTTCTGCATTCATTTTTAGTGGGAATGAAGATGTTCTTACCTCTGCTGTCAAATGTGTTGCAGACGAAAAACGTTGTATAGTTCAAAGTTTGGGTCACCAGTTGTGTGGTCGTCTTGGAATTTGTGTTTGCCATTGATGGTAGTTAGCACAGATAAAACAAACAATGCTGAGGTAACTAAACAAACATTTTATTTAACAAAGAATGTTGTATATTGCTCAGACCATACGTACAAGACTTTTTGCGAGCTGATGACAAATATCCTTTTTCTCTTTGGCACACACTGACCACTCACGTCACGTGGTCTTTTTCTTTGTATTATGTACATACACTTCACTTTCCAAAATACTTATTTGTCAAAATTTCTTAGAACAAAATTACAACTTGCAAATCTACATTCATCAAAGAACAGTTTTTTAAATCCTCACAATTTTGTGATAATTGTGAGGAATTATCACAAAACTTTCATTTTATTATTTGTTTAAGTTTAATTTAATACCAACAAAACAACATGTTTTATGAAAAAAATTAATATTTTTGATTTTCAGGTCTTGCTGGTCCTCCAGGATTTCAAGGATTACCAGGGCCTCGTGGTAGAAAAGGAGAGCCAGGAAATCCTGGGTTTCAAGGAATTAAAGGATATCAAGTCAGTAAAAACTTTTTATAAAGAACAATGTTTTCTGTTCTTAATACATAAATTTCAAAGTCCTTATTAAAATGAAGTTTGCATTTTCAACAGAAGTTGAAATTGTAGTATTTCATTAAATTAAAAAAGAAATATAT
>NW_019386229.1:0-49293 GCF_000671375.1 Centruroides sculpturatus | reverse complement strand
TCTTTAACCCCAGGGCCGGTTTTCTTTATAAACGAGCCCGGGTGCATGAAACTTTTTGGGGCAATAAAATATTTTTCATAAATAAAAATAAATGGATTCGAATTAAACATATGTTGTGTAATATTTATTTAAATACGCGATTTTTTACGGTATTTCGTTAATCATTTCAGAGAAATTACAATTTTTGTCCATTTTTTTCGATGCGTAATACAGCAAGCATTTTTTACATATGCTTGACCGCACATAATTTTTTATTAGTTTTAATTTGCTAAAAGAACGCCCTGTACAAAAGTACAGAGCGTTTTTAGCTATACTCTGTACTGTGATAACTATCAAAACACTTACTCACACACCTTTTCTTGCAGCCGAAGTTTATAAGAGAAACTTTCTAACGTTTTCGGTCTTGTTAAAAGACCTTTCTCAAGAAAATAAATCAAATAAAACAACAAAATTGTAAATCGAACGCTTAGTACAGTTAACACGCTTTTCGAATCTTTTCGAAAAGATTCGAAAAACGTGTTAACTATACTAAGCGTTCGATTTACAATTTTGTTGTTTTATTTGATTTATTTTCTTGAGAAAGGTCTTTTAACAAGACCGAAAACGTTAGAAAGTTTCTCTTATAAACTTTGGCTGCAAGAAAAGGTGTGTGAGTAAGTGTTTTAATTATATCTGTATTGGTAGAAAATTACATACTGTATATATTTTGTTTTGCAATATGGAAATATCTTAAATAACAGTTTTATTGTTTTTTGTCAGGTATTATTTAATATTTTTTCATACATTATACAATTTCATATAACTTACAACAATAATACAATTTCAGTTTCTTAATAGAATAATCCTGAAAATTTCTTATCAAATAATTTTTCTAAATTTTAAGTTCTTTGAAAATTTACAATAATTTTTTAGGGAATACCAGGTTTACCAGGGATAGAAGGAAGACCAGGTCAAAAAGGTGAACGTGGTGAATTAAAATATCCAGAAGATATACAAGGACCAAAAGGATCACCTGGTGATCGTGGAGAACCTGGATATGCTGGACTACCTGGCTTTGATGGAAGACCAGGAAAAATAGGTTTTATAGGATTTCCTGGAAGAAAGGGTGAACAGGTAAATGTTTAAAATTTTAATATATGTCTATATAAAAAATTTTTATTTAATTTAATCTGTCCAATTATTCAATTCAGTTACCAATTTGTACAAAGAATTTCAAATAGAAATGAAAGGAATGGTTTTAAATTGCTTTTAAATGTTGAATTTTTTGTTAGATTTAATAATCAAATTATTTGGTAATTCATTTTTGAAAATAGCCAGATTAAGTCATTAACATATAAAAAATATTCATAAAATCAGAAAAACAAATTTTTAAAAAGTTTATTAATATTACTGAGATTTTAAAAATTAAGCTTTAACAAGATTTTTATAAACTTTATACAATTACCTTTTTTTACTTTGAACATCAAGGCTTAAATGCAGAATCATGTAGAACACCTTCAGTAACAGAGCAAGGCTGTCACTAATCCTGATGCAAAAGTTATTCTTAGGACCCCATAATGTTTACACTTTTGTTAAGTTATATATATATATATATACAGTGTTGGAATTCAGCCAGTTTACTGGTTTAGCAGAACCTGTACCTAATCTTTTGTTGAGTTCAGCAAACTGGTTGTCAAAATGGCAATTGTAATCAGGGTTCTCTTTAAGATGGGTGCCTGGGCAGCCACCTAATGTGGAAATCACAAATTTACATCCTTACACTTTTTTAATGTTTGTCTGCGCAACAGTGTATTCTAAATGCCCATAGTAATGTTCATTCTGTCCACAGGTAAAAATAAATTTGATGGAACTATGCTTATAATATTTATTTATTCATTTCATAAAACTCATTATACCTTTAATGAAATATTGCATTTTTATTCCCATTTGTTGGTTTTCATTGCAAAGGAAATTAAAAAAGAAATATTTAATAAAATTATTGAAAATGATCTGAAAATATGTTTGATTATTGACAAATCTACAACAATATCCTGCAAACCAGTTATTATACTTCTCTTAAAACTTGAGGATTCAGTTACATCACCAACAATTTTAATTAAACTAGTTGAATTGGAAAAACAAGATAAAGAGACAATATGTTCTTCAGTTACGGAAAATTTAAATAATGCTGGGCTTACTAAGAACTACCTAGAAAAAAATTTAATAGGATTTTGCTCCAATGGTGCCAGCATTATGCTTAGGAGGAAATCTGGAGTGAGCACTAGGATTTCAAAAGAGTTTCCAAACATAATAAGTTCAGCATTTCAGCAGAAGCAGAAAGGGGTTTTTCAATGATGAACATAAGTTCAGAGAAGTCACCTAACTGTTTCTTAAACACAATGCTATTAGTCTAATTGGCCTACTTCTAAAGGAATGAGATACTACTCCTGCAGTGAAAAGATAGTTAAGGATAAATCAAATAGCCAATGATGCTCAGATAAAAATGAAGAAAATTGCAAGTTAGGACGCTAATCAAGAAGCAATATGGAAATATCTTAAATAACAGTTTTATTGTTTTTTGTCAGGTATTATTTTATATTTTTTCATTAATATTTTAAAACTCTTTTCTTATAACATAATCTAGTTTTGTATATCTCTTTTATTGCTTTTATTTAAGTATTAACTGCATGAAATACTAAACTTACCTTTCTATATTGATTTTCTTATATTTAAAATGGTCATTAGGGCAGTGAACCAGTTGTTAAATTATTTGAATCCTCCCACTGTATGTATATATATATATATATATATGAATAAATATATAGCCCATAAGCATATATTCTATGCCCATAGATCCCTTAACATTTTTAGCCAAATTTGTTAGATAATGTATGTTATATGTCATGTGTAATTTCTGCAATACTTTGAAATTCACATACCAATATATTAATTTATTTAATAATAATAATTTGAATATAAATTGATGCAAAATGTTCATTTTTCATTTTACAGTCCAAAATATTTATTTGAAACAATCAGTTAATCAGTTTAATATCAGTTAGCATATAACAATCAACATAATTTAAATGATTCCAATTGTGCTATTTTAAATGATATTAATTGATATTTTTACTAGGGTCAAAGCTTAGAAGTACTGTTTAATATAACTAATTTGTTATACAGGCATACCTCGACTTACGTCATTTCGAGTTACGTCGTTCCCAATTATACGACGTTTGTCAAAAAAGTATATGGAAAAATAAATATCAAGTTTAAATCATTTTATTCGACTTTACGTCTGTCCGCCACAAATATTGAAGTCGTAATATCACTAGAAAAACGTTTAAAGCACATAAAATCATATTAAAATATATACAAGTATGTTCTGTATTTACAGTACATGCATTCGTAAATTTAGAATACTTTTTTCTGTACTATATTAAAAACTAAAATTTATTTGTTTGTAAGCTTAAAATAGATTTTTATTAACCATATATTATTAAAAATGCATTAATAAATAAAATACAGAACCGGGAATGGTAATTTATGGTTTAGCCTAGTGACAAGTAGATTCGGAGACAAGTAAATTCGACTTATGTCGTTCTTCTGGAATGAATTACCGACGTAAGGTGAGGTATACCTGTATAGGGAAAAGTAAGCAAAGTGTGTTTTTTCTGTATAGCTATAATTGTTCCAGTTTAGCTAACTCTAACTAATATGATTGCTTACTGAAAAAATAAGTGTGTAGATTTGATTTTACAGAAAAACATTTTTAAACATGCTGATTTAACTAAAAGTTAAATTATTGATAATTATTTGTTATACTACATTTGTTATACTACATTACTACCATTCATATGTTATACTACATTTGCATGATACATTATGATGGTGATTCATTTTATAACTAATTATGTACAATTTTAATATGGTTTATTTTGAATAAATTTTTTTATATCTTAACACATTTTGATGTTTTGATTCACTCCTGGAACATTTTGAACATACTTCATAATTATATTTGATATCTTCATATTATTATTCATCTCATTCAGATTTTTGAATTTTTATAGATTCCTATTTTTGTATTATTTCCAATACTTATTTGAATAAATTTTTATTTTTCAATTAATTTTATTAGAAGTTTATGAAATTGCTGTAATTAGATGCCCATTTATTTGTGCTAATCAAATATTTAATTTTTCATTAGATAGTTTCTCATCCGTCTTCATGCTATCAAATTATCTAGCTAAAAATTCTAATAAAGATTTTTGATTCACACTTTGATAGTTTATTATTCCATCTAAATATTACAACTAAAAAAGTATTGTTTTGTTTATTTATTTATTTTTGTTTATTATTATTTTACTTATTTGTTTTTTTTTAATATTGTTGTCAATAAGAATTAAAAAACAAATACAGGGAAAAGAGTGAATGAAAAATTAGACTAATATTAAAAATCTAAAAACATCTATTTTTGATAAAAATTAATTTTCTTTTGAATACTTTATTTAATTTTGTTTCTATTTAACTTTATTATTATGTTTTAATTTAAGAGAATAACATAAAATCTATATTTTTGAGATTTTTATTGGCCAGAAAAATTGTGTTCTTTACTAATGGTATTATGTACAAAAAGCAATTATTGTATTTTAATGATTGTAATCTGTGTTGGCATATACCCCAATGAAAATTTTACAACAAAAATAAAAATAAAACCTTTGCATAAGCTGCCTCAACTTGTACTCTCTGCCATATGGAGTGATGGCTGGTTCATAGACACAAATTTGTAATTGTACTTTAACATTGGCATGTAATCCACTCCATTACATAACCTGCACCTTTTAAATGATCTTTTAAGCACAAATAACCCATATACACATTGTGAAGTTCCAGCAAAATAATCATTAACCGACAAAGGATAATATTACTGAACAAATGACTATGCACAGTGTACAGTTAAACAAAGTATTTATTTTCACGAAATAGATAGGGATTCCAACTCAATGGCAATGAATGGTAATACAGCAGTGATAAGATTATTGACGGACAAATGACAAGAATACATATATATTGCAACATATATAAGGAAACTGATAACAGGAACACTACAACTAGTATTTACAAACTAACTTTAAATAAGGGAAGAGGGAAGTTAAAAAAGGAAAGTGATAAACAGTAAGATAGGTTATAGAAAAAAATGAAATACCTGGGATGTACAGAACTTTGCACACTTTCAGTGGGAGACCATATGGAACTTACTCAGACTGATAGCTTGTCACCATCTTCCTTTTTCTTCTTCTATCTACTCAATACTTCTTGTATCATCACTACGATAAGTTCACTGATCCTTATCAAACTAGTTTTGCTTCTCCAGTCTAACTGATCTCAACAACATGGAACACCATCTTCTATGTCCTTCCTCTTTGAAGTCCAGTCGAAAGAATGTCTCACTCATGCCCTCAGATCCTTTTTCTCTTTGTTTTTTTTAGTTCCATGAATTGGCTCTCACCACCCAAGGGAAAAGAGTAAGAATAGAAAGTTCTAGAAGTGAGAAGGAACAAAGAACAAAAGGGAAAGATGCTTAAACTATGATTAAATTAATATATACAATGGCATATGGCCACAACATGAAAATACAGTTTATTTTTTACTTTTTCATGCAAAGTATTTTGTGCTTTATACTAGTAATAATAAAAGAATAGAAAGTAATTTTTATTATAGTATTGGTTAATTTAATTTCAAATAATACTGGTATTAAAATTTAATATATATGGATTCAGTTACATCACCAACAATTTTAATTAAACTAGTTGAATTGGAAAAACAAGATAAAGAGACAATATGTTCTTCAGTTACGNTTTTAATTAAAATTTTTATATTGAAAAATATAATAATAAAAATAAAAATATATATTAAATATAGATTATATATAATTATATAATAAATGTAGATTAATTAATTTATATTATTTAGTATGATGAGTTTAATATTCATATTTTGTAGGGAGATTATGGTGATGTTGGTTTTCCTGGAAATGATGGTATTGCAGGAATGAGAGGTTTGCCAGGATTAAAAGGATTGCCTGGTGAAACATCATTTGGCCTCCCTGGTTCAAAAGGAATGAAAGGAGTCCCTGGTCCCCCTGGTTTTCCAGGCATAAAAGGCTTGCCAGGTACTTTTTTTTTGTTTTTAATTAAATATATTTGAAGCTGAGCATTAGCAAAGCTTCTTCTACGAGTAGTGTTACCACTCATCCGGTTTTCACCCAGACAGTCCGGGAATTGACTCACTGTCCAGGTGAACTATTAATTTTGTCCGGGAATTTCATAGAAATTGTGAAATTACGATGAAACAAAGTTCTTGCAAATATTTTTACAAATTTACACTATTTTAACAGCAAAAGAACTCATACTCACTGAAACTCATCTGCAATTCTGTCATGTTAGTTAGTCTGTTTACACCAACGTGTGGCGCGCAACCTGTCAATTTTTTTTTTTTTTTTTTTGTTTTTTGCATGTATGATCATACACGTCTTTCCAATATCCAATAGAACTAAGTCATCTGTACCTGTTCTTTCTTAATTTAGGTTACTCCTACGCAAGTCCCTAGTCTCTAACTGTAACTGATTTAGAACTGCCATGCACGTTATTCCTCGCATTGTAAAATGACATTGCTCATGCATCAGGAACTTCTGTTCGAACAAACCTGACCTGCCGTCCAGGTCAGCGGTTTTGAAAAGGTGGCAACACTATCTATGAAGCTTACAGAATTGTGTTTGTTATCAAAATCCTTTCGATAGATTTTGATTAAACTTTGCCATCTTCCATTAATTGAGATGCAGAATCCAAAAATTCAATAAAAAATGTGGGTCCATGACTTTATTTTCGAGATATAAGGTTGTTTTGCAAGCATGCACAACAAAGCAATATCACCCAAATCACGTGACTTTGTTGTGCAATGTTTCATGGTCACTAGCACACCTTATATGGGCTTATAGAATAGAGTTTGTTCTCAAAATTTAATGGATCGATTTTGATAAAAATTTGCCATTTTCTATTAATTGAGACAAGGAATCCAGAAATGTAATATGGGTCCATTTAAATGTAAGAAATCCAGCAATGAATTGCTTAACTTTCCTGGCAACATTTAAAATTCTGGTGGTGCTATCTGTTATGATATTTCATTTTAAAAAACTGTTTACATTTATAATTATTATAAAATGGCAAAAATCATAATTTTGAGAGTAGGGATGGGTTTTATAAAAAATTGTAAATGCTAATAATGAAATAAAGTCCGGCCCTACTTGCAATATGACATACGATCACCCTTTATCTCCCCACCCCATCTACCTTAAACCACCAAAATTTAATAGCATGAATCTTTCTAATACACAGATCTTACTGCAAAATTTCAGAAATTTTCAAAAGCACAGGAGTTATTAAGCTTCAAAGAGGGTAAACAAAATCATGCCATACACATACATTAACATCCATACGTACTGAATGTTTCTGCATTTCTTGACATTTCAAGGTCCCCTAAGTCCAAAAATGTAAAAATCTTGTGGGGTCATTTTTGACTGATTGCCATACCTTTCCCTCTGTTATATATAACAGAGCCAGGAAAGTAAAAACAGGAGTCCATGACTTTGTTTTCAATATACAAAGGTATTACAGTGACAATGTCCATGCTCTCTGATGTGATGAGTACACCTAATGGAATTTAGGCCTATCGATCAAAAATAACAAACAGTATTATGTGCGCCTAATGGAAAATAGGCATGAAAAATGAACAAAATACAAGAACAAAGCAGTCAATGGCAATTGCTTTGTTCTTAGATAGTCTCTCTATAACTGGCCAGTGCAAGGATCATGTCTTCTGTGGCCTGAAATTACAAGGATAGCTTCTTTTGTGGAGGCAAATGCAAAGTTCATCTGTTGGCATCCATTAGGTACTGTATAGGAATTGCTTCTTCTGTGCCTAACAGGTGCAGGGATCACTTCTTTCTTTCCGGTTCCATTTCAGTTCTATCACAATATGTCAAAGTCATGTTATCTTCTAGTTAATTACATTATTGCATTGGACATAAAAAACTTGGACAGTTGCTGCTGATTATGCTGTAAGATTTCCCCATATAAGGTAATAAACAGATTTATTATTAATTTTTAAAACCACACCATTCATTTATAAACACCCTGTATAAGTAACATTAGTACATCCAAAAAACATTACTGTATTGACTGGTATGAAAAGAGATTCGTGGGATGGGTGACACTAAATGTAGTGATGTTGCTGAGTGCAAATGTAATTTCTATAATATATATTAAAATATATTTATATTTTAATGCTTTTCTGCTATTATTTTAAACATGTGTCCTCTTGAAATTTGAAGGCAGTATAGTTTACAGTAATGGATATGTACAGTAGCTATAATAGACATTTTTGATATATAGTTTAACCCGATAATGACGTCATCCATGGGATCAGCAATTTTTTGACGTTATAACCGAGTGTCATTATCTGTGGGGGTCATAATTTCAGTCCCATAAAAAGTACCAAGTGTGTTTAAGAATCTATTATAAAATCCATTCTAATTTAACATCATATGTATTACTGTAAAATTATTTCTAAATGGTAATACAGTATATACTGTATCTATTACAGTAATAATAATTTATAATAATAATAAATGGCACACCAACAGAAGAACTCACAACTTATTGGTCTTCTCTTTGGTCCAATGCTGTTACACACAATGCTGATGCAGGCTGGATCGAGGAGGAGAACAGAAACTTGCATAACATACCAAGTATGCCCTGTGCTGAAATAAACATACACGACATTCGCTACGCTGTTAACAGAACACACAACTGGAAGACACCTGGTGTAGACAACATTCACAATTTCTGGTATAAAAAGTTTACATCACTGCACCAGGAACTAGCTAAACATCTAACACACATCATCATCAATCCACAAGACATGCCAAAATTTCTTACTCAGGGCATCACCTACATGAAACCTAAAAACAACAAAACCACAGACCCCACACAATACAGACCAATTACATGTCTTCCAACACTCTACAAATTATTGACATCCTGTATCACAAACAAAATATACAAACATGTTGAAGAACACGACATTCTTACAGAACAACAAAAAGGTTGCCGTAGAAATCACAGGGGATGCAAAGAACAGTTACTCATAGATTCAGTCATTCTACGGCAAGCACACAAACAACACAGAAACATACACATGGCATATATAGACTACAGAAAAGCATTCGACAGTGTTCCACACAGTTGGCTGCTACATATTCTACACATGTACAAAATACATCCATCACTCATTGCATTCTTCGAAAACACTATGCAGCACTGGAGAACAACACTACATCTCAGGGTTAGTAACACTTCCATACAAACAAACGAAATATTCATTAGGCGAGGAATTTTTCAAGGAGATTCCTTGAGTCCTCTCTGGTTCTGCCTAGCCCTGAATCCATTATCCAACATGTTAAACAACACGCAATACGGCTACAATATCAGACACGAAAAAACAACACAGTTTACACTCTCACATCTCATGTACATGGACGACATAAAACTTTATGCATCCACACAAAAACAACTTCATCAACTCCTACAAATCACACATTCATACACTAAGGACATACAAATGGAGTTTGGCCTAGACAAATGCAAAAAACTTCACATAGAAAAAGGAATCCTGAAGAAAGAAGATTTTGCACTTGGAAATGGAGACGTTATTGAATCCATGGAAGAGGGCGAGTTCTACAAGTACTTAGGATTCCAACAGGCCAAACTAACAGAACATACACAAATAAAGCAACGATTAATTAAAGAATACCAAAGTAGGTTAAACGCTATACTTAGAACACAGTTAAATGCAAAACACACAGTTAAAGCAATAAACACATATGTCATCCCAGTACTCACATACTCTTTTGGAGTTATACATTGGACTCACACAGATCTCGAGCAACTCCAAAGGAAAACAAGAACAACACTTACTAAGCATAAACAACATCATCCTAAATCCGCCACAGAAAGATTAACCCTTCCACGTAAAGAAGGCGGACGTGGCCTGATTGACATAGTTAACCTTCACTACAAACAAATACAGTCACTGCGAGAGTTTTTCTACAAGAAACAAGAAACATCACAGTTACATAAAGCAGTAACTCTAGCAGACTCAAATAACACACCATTAAACTTACACTCACATCATACAGACATGACACAACACATAAAAAGCATAGACACCATCAAGCAATCGTGGGCTCGAAAGGCACTCCATGGCAGGCATCCTTATGACCTGGCCCAGGATTTTGTTGACAAAACTGCGTCAAACAGCTGGTTAGATCGGGGATGCCTCTTTGGGGAGACGGAAGGATTCATGATTGCCATACAGGATCAGGTCATAAATACTAAAAACTACAGAAAACACATACTCAAAGATACAACACTCACAAATGACACATGCAGAAAATGTCACATCATGCCAGAAACTATACAACACATCACTTCTGGTTGCAAGCTCTTGGCACAGACAGATTACTTACATAGACACAATCAAGTAGCAAATATAATACACCAAGAGCTTGCAAAGAAACACAAATTGGCAGACATCCACGAACCATACTACAAGTATATTCCACAGACAGTATTGGAAAATAACACGCACAAAATGTATTACGACAGAGCCATAATCACAGATAAAACAATTTACCACAACAGACCAGACATCACACTCATTGACAAACACAATAAAATCACATACATTATAGACATAGCCATTCCAAACACTCACAATGTACAAAACACATGCACTGAAAAAATTAGCAAGTACACAGAACTCGCCCAGGAAATAAGGCATCTGTGGAGGATGGATAGGGTAGTTATTGTACCTGTTGTTCTCTCCTGTACAGGTGTGATACCACACATGCTACACAAAAGCCTGGGAACATTACAATTGAGTAGAAATACATACATCACACTACAGAAGGCCACTATATTGAATACATGCCATATTGTTAGGAAATTCCTTAATACTGACACTGACACTGACACACACATTTAATTTTAGTTTTGTTTTGGTTGCTATGGCTTGACTCTGGCCCGGCATAGTACACAGCCACCAGTGTGAACCGAGTATATCTCACAAAACACAATAATAAAAGTGCAAACTAAATGTTTAAATCAACTTTATTTACATCATTATGTCTAAGTACATTGATGTAATTAAAAATTTCAAAAAATATCTTTTATGAGAAATTTCTATTTGTCTTAAGTTTTGATAATGGCAGCACTTCGGTTTTGAGAATAATGTTGAATTAAAGGGCAACAAAAGGTTAAACTAATGTATGCCAATTAAAAAACACAATAACAATATACACTTTAAAAAGTCGGTTATTGTAGATTGTAGGCGTTTTTCATCTAAAAATTGTTTATCAATGTCATTTTCTAAATCATATACTTTGTTCATTATTTCTGATTCAGTCTAATGTTAAAGCTTTCCTTTTTAAGCTAGCCATTTCACCTGATTTGATGCTAAACTACAACATGAGTAACTATGCAGACTAACTGATCGTCACGTCGTTTAAAGGGGTCATCCCACCAAAGTCAGATGGTGAGAGTACCACCATCCATAGTCATTCTTGGAAGTGGACTGACCCTAGGAAGTGAACACTTACAAGGGAACTGTCGGAGTTTCATCTAATAAATTTTAATAAAATTTAGTTAATGACTACGTTAAAAGTATNAAATTTCACCATACAATTTTTTTGTAATAATAGTCACGTTAGGTCCTATTAATTCGCATCTAATCACTAAATTTCTCCATCCAATCTACCTGCAGTCTCTTGCCGATGGAATTGGATTACCCTTCCCTTGTAACGACGTGCAATATGTCCTTTGTTCTAGCTGGAACTCCTCGTGACTTCAAACTCACTCGTTTGTCTCCAAGCTTAACATCCAAACTGCACCCAGGTGAGGAAGGGAAAAAAAAGATCCCTTTACAGGTTGTACATTCCCTTTTATAACTTCAGCCATCTCGAAAACGTCACATGTCCTTACTGTACGACCCAAAATAGGGTGGTACGGGACAAGTCTAAAATACAATGCATAACACAACACAAAACCTGGTACCAGCTGAACGGAATTACAATTACAGATACGATAGTATATAAATTAACAAAATTAGGTCTCCCCGCAAGTATAGTAGCGTAGCACTACAATGCCATACCACATACTAGATACCGCATACCGTATACTACATTTACACCACAGTGGG
This sequence comes from Centruroides sculpturatus, assembly GCF_000671375.1. Classification (NCBI taxonomy): domain Eukaryota; kingdom Metazoa; phylum Arthropoda; class Arachnida; order Scorpiones; family Buthidae; genus Centruroides; species Centruroides sculpturatus. The sequence continues at coordinate 36,996 of NW_019386229.1, read as the reverse complement.
TACAGCTTGGCAAGCAATACCTCAAGCAACCATTGATAGTATGTCTCATCTATAGTGGCCTGTAAAGCCATATTTGCTACTGAATATGGACCCATGGGAGCCAGATTTGCTACTAAATAAAGGTGTCTATTGTATATCTTTGTTTGTTTTTTTTAATCATTTGCATATCTCTATCGGTCAACAACCCTAATATTTCATTCGTTGACATTATATTAGGGTTGTCATTACATCTGATGACGTTATAATCGGATTAAACTGTATTTATAGTCAGCTGTATATTAACTAAATTAAATAAGTAAGCTGAAAAATTTTTAATGTAAAAAATGAATATTCTAGGTGAAAAAGGTGAACCATACAACTTGCAAGAAGTTAGTAAAGTAGAATTGGTTCCAGGACCTCGAGGAATATCAGGAGAAAAAGGAAAATCTGGAGAAGCTGGAGAAGTAGGTATGTATAATGTGAATATGTATTTATGAAAGTCTAAATTTAGAATTTATTTATAAATTAACTCAATATGCCTTCATATTTACAAAAGTTATGTTCTTGTAAAATATCATCAATAATTTAAAAATGATTTAGTATTATATTAATCATAATTTAAATAATAAAATTTTGAATCTTGGTTGCTTGTTGTTCTCTATTATATGTATTTTCATAGCACAATGTTTCTGTTGAGAATATACAGTAGAGCGTCAGTTATCTGAAAACATTCCAGTCGGCAAATTTAAATTTTTCCTAGTGTTGTGGCGCTGCAATCTTTGGCTATATCTTGGGCTACTCCAATATTTTTTTGTTGGTGTGTGTGTTTTAGCTTGTAGCACTGTCACTTTTGTGTGGTGTTTTTCTGAGGACTGTGTCATGCCGAATCAAACGTTTTTGATACTAGATCATCTTCTAAAGTATATATTTTTTGGTTTTTATATTTTTCAATATATTTATTTTGTTTGTAAGAAATAAAGAAATAATTTTTAACGATACAATAGCCACGATTATTATTTTAAAAAGTATAAGTTAGGCTTAACATCAACGAAAATTCAATGCGAAGCGACACACAACGGAGAAAAATATCAACATGGGATAGGTTAATATATTTTTTTGTACATAATCGGTTATCCAAAAAATAAGTTATCCGAACAACCTCAGTCCCCAATTGATTTGGATAAACAACGCTCTACTGTATCTCACAGGAACACTCAAAGGAAAAAGGTTGTTTTATTGGTGTGGACGGATATGCATTTTGGGCTTAATGCTCCTCTTCAGTCCTATTATTACATATTTTACTGATAAATATGTAATAATAGGACTGAAGAGGGCATTAAGTTTCTGTTGCCCAGATGACGGTCGCCTAGTTAACCATCACCTACTTGACTATTTCTCATTGTGAATCACCTAGTTGACTGTGTCCAGTTGTCATGTACTTGACCACTACATCATACAAATTGTGAGGCCTGTGGTTCAGCCACTGGTGCAGGCCACATCCCACATGATGTCCTAGCAAAACAATGCTCAACTGCACATCATATGGTGACTTCTTGCCAGCCTTGTTGAACAGAATTTGCATCTTTCCCTGGCTGGCAGCCTCGCCAGATCTCTCTCCCATCAAACACCTATAGGACATGAGACGTACCATATACTATATACTGTAATAACTCGGATATATCGAAATATATCAAGTTTATGTGATGGAATAAAACAGAGGACTTTACAAAAATTTTACATGACTTTGACAGACAAGTTTAATGATCATGAAGAACAACATAGAGTTAACATATACCCAACACCACTTCATTCCCACACTTAAATGACTAACAATTGGTCAAGGGTGATTTCAAAATAAGAATTAACTGCACCCTCATTGATGCATATATACATGTACAGAATCACATTACACTCCTTATACCAGGGTATTCTCTTCCATTCTAGGTATTCTCTTCTTCTATTCGAAATCGAGTGTTTTTCAAAATTTCACCATACAATTTTTTTGTAATAATAGTCACGTTAGGTCCTATTAATTCGCATCTAATCACTAAATTTCTCCATCCAATCTACCTGCAGTCTCTTGCCGATGGAATTGGATTACCCTTCCCTTGTAACGACGTGCAATATGTCCTTTGTTCTAGCTGGAACTCCTCGTGACTTCAAACTCACTCGTTTGTCTCCAAGCTTAACATCCAAACTGCACCCAGGTGAGGAAGGGAAAAAAAAGATCCCTTTACAGGTTGTACATTCCCTTTTATAACTCCAGCCATCTCGAAAACGTCACATGTCCTTACTGTACGACCCAAAATAGGGTGGTACGGGACAAGTCTAAAATACAATGCATAACACAACACAAAACCTGGTACCAGCTGAACGGAATTACAATTACAGATACGATAGTATATAAATTAACAAAATTAGGTCTCCCCGCAAGTATAGTAGCGTAGCACTACAATGCCATACCACATACTAGATACCGCATACCGTATACTACATTTACACCACAGTGGGTACAGCTTGGCAAGCAATACCTCAAGCAACCATTGATAGTATGTCTCATCTATAGTGGCCTGTAAAGCCATATTTGCTACTGAATATGGACCCATGGGAGCCAGATTTGCTACTAAATAAAGGTGTCTATTGTATATCTTTGTTTGTTTTTTTTAATCATTTGCATATTTCTATCATCTCTACTGGTCCTGCAATGTGCATATGGCTGTGCGCATTCTTTCATGGTGTTGTGATTTCACTTTTGAGAAGTATAATTTATGTTGGTATTGCCTGGTTTTTCATAAAAACATTGCCAAGCATATGAGATGCTTTTTCCATCTTTAAAGTTAATGAAACTGCTTATCAGATTGGTTTTTTAAAATTTCTAAAGCTTCTAGAGCCCTGATGTGATCAGTTTGCCAGGAATGTTTGATTAATATTGCATTCTGGAGGTCAGCTTGCAAGTCAGTCTCTGTGGCATAAATGGACAGTGTGAGATCTGGGGTGGAATGAAAAACATTCTTTTAACCATAGATCCAAACAAAAACAAGTCTTGATCTTCATGATTAATTAAAATTAAGGGAACTAAATTATAAAAGAAAAGAGGAAAAATGAAATTATTTTACATTAAAACCATCGCAGTAAAATGGGAGAAAAATTAGTAAATTAAATTTTTTTAAAGACAAGATGTGAATAATATAAGAAATGTTAGTTAAGATACAAGTTCGTTCAACACTGAATGAAAGACAATGTTGAATTGTATTCATAAACAATCATCTTTCTCAGGAACCGATCTGGTCCAACTTCACCTGAGAGAGAGAGAGAGAGAGAGACACCAGAGAGAGACCAATCTGGGACTGAGAAAGGGGATTAATAACCAATAAAGTAATGATTTTCAAGACCACAAGATATTTAAGCCCAGGCCACAAGGACACTTCATTCTTTACCATGGTGTCCCATGAGGCTGTCTTTCACTGGAGTGTTTCCCACAAGGTTCCATCTCTGTCCTTTATCAGTGTATTCTCTGAAAGTTATAGACCTTTGTAGAGAGAAACTTCGGAAATTCCGATTCTACATTTACCGGACATTGTTTCCTGTTCGAGAACTGGACTTAGAATGCAACATCAATGAATGGAATTAGAATGAACATGTCAATGAATGGAAATCACCTTTGTCACTGGAGTTTCTTCTTCTTCTTTTGAAGACTACATGCCAAAATCTACAGGGACTTTAACCCTTTGTGAAAAGTACTATTGACTTTTATTGTAAGTTAATTGTCTAATAAACTGGTTGTGTTGTTTCTAAATAAGGCATCGGTCTCTGACTCAACTGCTCCCTTGTATTGTTGATTATTACCGCTCAGCAGTCCAGATGGCAATGGAGATGATAGTGATATATCACTTACTAGCAGACCCCACCATGCATTGTTGTGGCTCAAAATGTATCTATTATAAATATATAACACTTTCCCCGTGGGGGGGAAATTTTTCAAAAAATTTCTTCTCAGTGTACATTCTCTTGACGTACTCTATTAAAACACAATCAAAAACGCAAAAACCCGCATCTAAAATAGTATAATAGAAGCCAAGTTCTTCACAGTAAGCCTTAATCCTGTCCTTCTCCCCCGCAGGGGGAATATCAAAAAATCCATTCCTAGTGTACATTCTGTTGACGTACCCTATTAAAACGCAAAAAACCGCATCTAAAATAGTATAAATAGAAGCAGAGTTCTTTACCGTAAGCCTTAATTAATTCTAATCATCTCCCTTTAGTGGGGGAATTTCGACATGTATATTATATAAAAACACGTGTGTATTCGAATGCAGCATTGTATCAAAATTTCAAAGGAATCGGTAGGAACAAACGAACATTACATTTTTATTTATATAGATAGATAGAAGATGATCTGCTTTAGCTCATTTTCACAGAAAAGCATAATGCCTCACAGAAAAGCAAACTTAGGGCGTCATACTCATAGTGCCATCTGTTGGACATAAAAGTCTTAACCTAGATTATATCTTTTAATTTATATGAATGTTTAACGGAATAATATACAGTCTACGTCCACCCTGAACTTCCATTCTAAATATTAGTGAAAGAATTTTTAAATCAGATGAGTAGTTTTGGAGATTACCCACTACATCCAAACTTACTTACTTACAAACATTACCTCTTTATAATATTAGTATAGATAATCGTTATTTCATTTTGAAATTTTTTTTATTCCCCTCGACCCCCTCACAACAGGGCTCTGGTATGTCTTTTATTCATTATATTGTAATGATGTTCTTGTAACCTTTTGTGTATGGAACGCTTAGTGGACCAAATGTACACCAGATCTTTTTCGGAACCTATTGTTCCTCACTAGAACCTTGTACACCTCTGGAGCTTTACATTTGTCAGCGTTGTACTTAGTTATAGAATCATTTCCCTACAGAAACAATGGAGAAGGAAGTGATGTTGCCGTTTGAATTACTAAAGGGAAGTGGATAGAAGTATTTTCATTTCAAGATTCTGATTCTAACAATAATCTAAATTTGCTGAACATTTCTTTTGGGACTCCAAAGAATTCAGGTACTTATGCTTGGATATCTCCTAATTCATCAATTCCTGAATCTCTCTCTTTCTCTCTCTAAGTGAAATATGTAATGGGTTGCACAAACAAAAAACTTGTATTATTCTGAAATTTTTTATGGTACAGACAGTACATAGTCAATTAAGTTAAAATTTGTTATTTAAAAGATAGGAAAACTGATCTCCTATCTTCTTTCCTCTAATAGTCAGGCACTTTCTCATTAAAAAATATTAAAACCAAAGTAGCCTGAGTTTGTTAGTTCTCAGAAAAACTGATTGGTGTTATCTGTCAAAATCTATATAATCAAACAAGCCAACTTAACTATTGTTATAATATTTGTGCTGGATATAGCTTATAGCAGTGTTCTGCAACCAGTGTGCCACAAGGTGAAAGGTGTGATGTGAACATTTATATATTCTATTAATTTCAAGTTTTATTTATATATTTTTATGCTTGTTTCTTATGCCGTGTTTCTTATGCTTGTATTTCATTCACTGATAAAATAAGATGATGTTAAAGCAATAAACACATATGTCATCCCAGTTCTCACTTATTCTTTTGGAGTTATACATTGGACTCACACAGATTTTGAGCAACTCCAAATGAAAACAAGAACAACACTTACTAAGCATAAACAACATCATCCTAAATCTGCCATAGAAAGATTAATTCTTCCACGTAAAGATAGCGGACATGGCCTGATTGACATAGTTAACCTCCACTACAAACAAATACAAACATTGCAAGAGTTTTTCTACAAAAAACAAGAAACACCACAGTTACATAAAGCAGTAATTCTAGCAGACTCAAATAATACACCATTAAATTTACATTCATAACGTATGGACATGACACAACATATAAATAGGATAGATACCATTAAGTAATCATGGGTACGAAAGGCACTCAATGGTAGACATCTCTATGACCTGGCCCAGGATTTTGTTGATAAAACTGCATCAAACAGCTGGTTAGATCGGGGATGCCTCTTTGGGGAGATGGAAGGATTCATGATTGACATACAGGATCAGGTCATAAATACTAAAAACTACAGAAAGCACATACTCAAAGAGACAACACTCACAAATGACACATGCAAAAAATGTCACATCATGCCAGAAACTATACATGTCAATTCTGGTTGCAAGCTCTTGGCATAGACACAATCAAGTAGCAAATATAATACACCAAGAGCTTGCAAAGAAACACAAATTGGTAGACATTCATGAACCATACTACAAGTATATACCACAAACATTATTGGAAAACAAAACACACAAAATGTACTATGACAGCCATAATCACAGATAAAACAATTTACCACAACAGACCAGACATCACACTCATTAACAAACACAATAAAATCATATACATTATAGACATCTATTCCAAACACTCACAATACACAAAACACATTTACAGAAAAAATTAGCAAGTGTACAGAACTCGCCCAGGAAATAAGGGATCTGTGGAAAATGGATAGGGTGCTTATTGTACTGTACCTGTCATTTTCTCCTCTACAGATGTGATACCACACACACTACACAAAAACCTGGGAACATTACAATTGAATAGAAATATATACACCACACTACAGAAGGCCACTATATTGAATACATGTGATATTGTTATGAAATTCCTGAATACAGACACACACTAACACACTTTTTTAATTTTTGTCTTGTTTTGAAGTTACTGTGCCTTGACTCTGGTTCACAGTACACAGTCTACAGTACACAGTACACAGTCTAGTACACAGTCATTGGTGTCAACCGAGTGTAACTCACAAAACTCAACATAATAAAAATAATAGGTTTATGGCATTACGAAATTCTATTAATACAGTAGACCCCCCTATAACGCTTAGATACGTTCCACGCTAACCGAAAATTACGTTGTAGGAACGATTAAATACATGAGCCAATCACAGCCCGATAGGTGGGAACTTTACGGACTAAGGCTGTTCGAAAGGTTTTCTTCTATAAAATTAACCGATTCTAGACTAATTCGACTCAACATTTCCAAAACACGTATAATTTTTTGGGAGTAATCCGTATAAACTATGCTATAAACAAAAAATTATAGGATTACTTACCGAGTGTGTACCGTTCGACTACGCCCGTTGTTCAAAGCTTGTCTTCGTCGCGGAACAGCACACGAAACGGCGGCCGCGATATCTGATAAATAATTTATCGCAGAAAGATAACTTGACCTTTGGAGACATCATTAATATAAATAATTTTTATGGCCGTTGAATAAGAAGTGTTTCTTTCACAAGAAATGTATAAAATTAGTGCTGTATTAGACTTACGGTACCTAATTTACATACTGTACAGACGATAATAAACTCAACTTACTAGCCTAAAATCTCCGTAGCGTGTTGCCAGGCGGCAGAAAGCATATATATAATTATAATAAAGTTACAATAAATTAAGTTAATATATAATTATATATACAGTACCTAATTTATATATAATTAATATATAATTATATGTACAGTACCTAATTTATATATAATTTATATAAAATACTAAACAGACGATAGCAAACTCAATTTAGCCGCTCCGTAGCGTGGCGCAGGGTCGGAGGTAAGTAGTTCGGCTGCTCATCCACTATTGGTCCAGACTCTATCAATCTTCTCGCGAAACGACGTTATAGGAGGTACGTTATACGAAAGTTTCTACAATTTTTTCGCTACGTTATAGGAATTGTCGTTATAGGAACGTACGTTATAGGGGGGTCGACTGTAGTATTATATCATACGTTTTTGAGGAAAATAACATTTTGGTGTGCCGTGTTGAGTCATGTCAAGTCATAGGTGTGCTGCAAGTAGAAAAAGCTTGTGAAACACTGGCTTATATCATGCAGGATGTCACTAGAGGGATCATGTGGGTCACCACATAGAGATGATGATATGTTTGACATGTAGTACCTGTGTTTTGTGTGAAATAAAACAAGCTAAGTAGATCTATCTCTACATATTCTTTCTAGTTATTTATCTAACACACATTTGTATTTCCTGGTCAACTAGATAAGGTTACAATACTCTGATATATAAGAACCTCACATAATTGATTTTGTCAGCTTTTGTTATGTTCATATTCTTAATCAATCTCCATATGAAACTTGAAAGTTATATTACATTGTAGCACTTCATGGCTATTATGTATTATTATATTTTTTCTTGTCTTTATTGTTTTTTGTTTATGTTACATCGCATGTATGTTTTTTGTACAGATCCTTTTCTGTTTCCTTCCTCATTACCACCTGTTATCTGATGGCTGGGTTTTTCGATGTGACGATTGGTCTGTGACAGGATCATGTGGGACAGAGTAATGTGGGTTAGCAGGGAGATATAAAAATATGTGTAATGGAGGTGAAAGGTTCTTTTCTCTTCATGAGTGTCCATCGTGAATTGAAGGACATACGTAGCAGGCAGTTAGAAAGAGAACAGAAGAGAGGAGAATCAACCATCACCAGTATTAAGAAAGTTATGGTGCTGAAAGGTAATCCATTTCCATTGAAGGAATAACTAGTAAGGAAGAGGGAATCACCATCTAAAAAAGAGGAGGACTATAGTGTAAAAATCATCAATGATTGTCTTGTTACAAAAGAAAGCTCATAAGTTTGATCATGTACTCTGTTTCCCAAATTTTACTTGGTGTTAAATTTCTGTCATCAGATTCATACTGCTTGTCAGGCAAAGCAGGGCCTAGCGTTTAATAAGGAAATTTGGAAGGGGGATGATCGAGTAGAATTAATACTGTGACGTGATCAGTTTCCATGATTGAACTGTGTATTAGTATTAATATTGTACCGCGTTTTTGGCTCCAATAATCCTTTGCTTGTCAAGATACACATTTCCACTGACTATTCATTATCCCTTCCCTTTGTTTCATTCATCTTCTTTTAAAACTGCAGACCACGTGCCTTGCAGAGTTCACAACATTTTGTTATAGTAATTAGGAAATTAATTCTTAATAGTCATGGCTTAACATAGAAATAGTTTATGAGTGTTTTGTCAAGTAACTGTTCCCATTCACCTACTCTTTTGCATCATAATCACAGAGTGATTTTTATCAAATTTGTCTTTCAATTTTTTCTTCCATGTAGTTCAATCAGTAATTATACATTCAAAAATTTTATATTAAATATTTTCTATTTAAGGTTTTACTTTATCTTCTTTATAACTTAAATTTAATTTTGATAATTTTCATCATAAAATTAAGAAGACAATAATAAATGTTTAGTTTATACTTTCTAAAATATTTAAAAAAGCATAAACATTTTTTAATAACTGTACATACGATAATGTAAAATATATTAATGATTATATTTTAAATGTTAATAAGTTAGTAAGATGTAAGGTTTATAATCAAATGCTATATTTTATGTAATCTATGAGTAAATTTAATCATAAAAAAAAATTTAAATATTAATATTAGACAATTAACATCTAGGTCCTGTGGGATTGACTGGTAGAGATGGATTACCTGGATTTCCTGGAAGAAAAGGTGAACCTGGAAGACCAGGAAGTTCTATTAGAGGATTAGATGGCTTGAAAGGATATCCTGGTTTAACTGGAAATCCTGGATTTCCAGGATCACCTGGACCCCATGGTTTGCCTGGTTTAAATGGTTTACCTGGATTGCCAGGAATAAAAGTAAGTTTTACTTTGGAACAATGTTATAACATCATAATTAATGAGAATAAGAAATTTAAAGAATTTAATAATAATGTAGGCTTACCAGACGTCCCGTTTTGACCGGGATTGTCCCAGTTTGACTATGTTGTCCCAGCGTCCCGGCCAGTTTGTCATTTTGTCCCGGTTATTCATAACACAACACAAAACCTGGTACCAGCTGAACGGAATTACAATTACAGATACGATAGTATATAAATTAACAAAATTAGGTCTCCCCGCAAGTATAGTAGCGTAGCACTACAATGCCATACCACATACTAGATACCGCATACCGTATACTACATTTACACCACAGTGGGTACAGCTTGGCAAGCAATACCTCAAGCAACCATTGATAGTATGTCTCATCTATAGTGGCCTGTAAAGCCATATTTGCTACTGAATATGGACCCATGGGAGCCAGATTTGCTACTAAATAAAGGTGTCTATTGTATATCTTTGTTTGTTTTTTTTAATCATTTGCATATCTCTATCATCTCTACTGGTCCTGCAATGTGCATATGGCTGTGCGCATTCTTTCATGGTGTTGTGATTTCACTTTTGAGAAGTATAATTTATGTTGGTATTGCCTGGTTTTTCATAAAAACATTGCCAAGCATATGAGATGCTTTTTCCATCTTTAAAGTTAATGAAACTGCTTATCAGATTGGTTTTTTAAAATTTCTAAAGCTTCTAGAGCCCTGATGTGATCAGTTTGCCAGGAATGTTTGATTAATATTGCATTCTGGAGGTCAGCTTGCAAGTCAGTCTCTGTGGCATAAATGGACAATGTGAGATCTGGGGTGGAATGAAAAACATTCTTTTAACCATAGATCCAAACAAAAACAAGTCTTGATCTTCATGATTAATTAAAATTAAGGGAACTAAATTATAAAAGAAAAGAGGAAAAATGAAATTATTTTACATTAAAACCATCGCAGTAAAATGGGAGAAAAATTAGTAAATTAAATTTTTTTAAAGACAAGATGTGAATAATATAAGAAATGTTAGTTAAGATACAAGTTCGTTCAACACTGAATGAAAGACAATGTTGAATTGTATTCATAAACAATCATCTTTCTCAGGAACCGATCTGGTCCAACTTCACCTGAGAGAGAGAGAGAGAGAGAGACACCAGAGAGAGACCAATCTGGGACTGAGAAAGGGGATTAATAACCAATAAAGTAATGATTTTCAAGACCACAAGATATTTAAGCCCAGGCCACAAGGACACTTCATTCTTTACCATGGTGTCCCATGAGGCTGTCTNAAAGTTCTATGATCGTATTGACAAAGTGAAATATGATCTGTGCTTTTCATAATTTTCAGTAACTCATGGTGAGCATCAAACATTTAAAATCATTTGAAATGTGTGAAACCTAAGGCAAGCAATAGGAACTTCCTCAAATGTATTGCCATATTTTAAATGTACCGATTTAAACGACAAAGAATTTTTAAAATAAATATTAATAATAAGATATGTTTAGTTCAGTTATTAAAAATTGCTTTTAACTCGTTGTTTTTGTTAACAAACTACTTTATTTAGCCTTTTCAATCATAGATACTTATCCTATTAAGCTAATTTTCTGTTGCGAGTATTTTCTCAAAATTGTCCCAGTTTGAGAAAAAAAATATTATGGTAAGCCTAAATAATGTGTAATAAAAACTATATCACAGTTGTAGAAATTCTGATTAATTTATTATAAAACAGATATTTTTTGGTAATTGTTAATTGTCTTTATTAAGTTGAATGTATTTTAAATAAAAACATGTTTATCCTTAGCAAATGCATTTTAATAATTTGTTCATTTTATCTGATGTATTTTTTATATTTTTTGTACTCTTATAGTAAATGTATAATATAACAAAATTTATTATTGTAGAATGTCTAAATATGAAAGTTTCTACTAAAATTGTTAATTTTGCACATCTTTTTCTATTTATTTTTAATCAGAACACTGACTCTTCATATATGTCATCATTAATATGAATTATTCTTTGTTTTAATACTGTGTTTTCCATTTCAGTAAATAAAAGACAATTTAAAACTTTTAACTAAACATATATATATATATTATATAGGGAGATATTGGTGAACCTGGTTATGCCATTTATAAAGGACCTCCAGGAAAAGTAGGTCTTCCTGGATTTAAGGGTGAAAAAGGAAATCTTGGACTCATTGGTCGACAAGGATATGCTGGTGAACCAGGGCCTGATGGTCCAGATGGAGCACCTGGTAAATGTTTAAACTTTGATCTAGTGATTTAAAATAGATACACTTATTCTCTGTTAAAACTTTACTATTAATGTTAATGGAAATTTAGATCCAATAGGTTATTTTGGTCCAGTATTGGATCTACAATTAGATCTGGTTGGATCTCTTATTTAAAATTCAAACCAATAAATCCAAGAAAACATGATGAGAAAATCAAACAAGATATGGAATTTAAGTTAGTGACAAAGCAGTTAANATTTTGGGGGTCTCCAGAACGAATTAATTAAATTTCCATTAAAACCTACGGTAAATCGATAATTGGTTAACGAACAATTCGGATAGTGAACAAAGTCTTGGAACGGATTATGTTCGTTAACCGATCACCCACTGTATTTCAAATTGTAGCATTGCATCATCTTATTTTCATTGTTTTCAATGAATTACATTTGTTGTTTTTTTTTTTAGAGCTGTTCTCTTTAACTCATTCAATCTTTCAAGATTGAATGAGTTAAAGTTCTCAATTCTTAGAAATATTTGATTCAACTCTGATAATTCCAACAAAGACTAATATTTAAGACCCATGTCTGTATACCCCTTTGTCATGTGACCTTTGTTTCTCCAGCAAAGTTCAACATTATTCTTGGGATATAGTTTGTCATGCACTTTAGTAACTGTTATATCTTAAGACAATTTTTACTTATCTGTCCACAACAAATGGAATCTTAAATTTTCTGCTTTATTCAAGTTATGTTTTTCATACCAAAAAACGTCTTTGTCTCTGTGTTGGACAGGTTTTTGACATATCGTAAAATTTAACATAGAAAAATCACTTTGTTTTAAAGAATTTTTTTCTATTTAGGGAGACTTATTTTATTCAGGTTCCATTTTAGATGGGTTTTTACTGTATTGTGTTTTAAAAATATTATGCAGATTTTTTAAACATAAATTAGCAATAAACTTACAACATTAAAGTTGTTAAAAACATAACCACAACTGGATGTTGTTGCTAGAGCAATCGATTAAAACATTAATCAAAAGGAGCAAAATTAAAATGAAAATTGTTTATTGCACAAAGAAACTGTTAATTATACAATGTTTTGCAGAATAGCATTATGTTTATTAGCATATAACATTGAATGTCATATACTTGAAAACAAGGATTTTTATACTTATTAGGATATGAGCATGCTAAAATTAAAACAAATACTTAGAAATGGTTATTAAAAAAATTTATTTATTGATATTTTTGTTTTAAGTTCATAGAATTTGCTTATTATATAAGTAAAAAGTTGATATATATAGAATTTATAAAATTAAAAAGAAAGGATATAAATTTAACTGATCAAATTATTTCATGAAGAATTATTATTTTGGTTCAGAACTTTCTACACAATAAACTACTAAAGATTAGCTCATCTGAATTTGCATTATTGTTATATTGTAAATAAAAAATCACTTGTTATATTATTTTAAAGATCCTTTATTTGTCCTTTTATTTTATCCTATTTTAAAATTGTTCTGTGTTATAAAACTTATTCTTACTAATATTTATTTGTATCTAAGAGTCATATTCATCTCTTAGAACAACCATTTCTGGTGCAAGGCTTTTGATATCCTGAGGTCAAAACATAGTTTAGATTCCATGTAAAAATGTGAATTCCCATTCTGATATATCTGTCAATATTCAAAATTGTGTAAATAAACAAACCCATAGTATAATGATTTTCACAGGTACGTGGGCTACATTCACATGCTATTCTGTATTCATACCATTATACAAAGGTCTGTCCACATCTTTTGATCCTTGCATGATAGGAAGAATTGAAAGTGATTTTTGAATCAGGATGATTTCTTTTCTATGAAAATCACCTATTTTAATGCCAGAGATGTAAAATTTTTATTGGGTAATGTAATTATAATTTGAAAAACATTGCAATCAGAATTATATAAAGTAATATAACTTAAATGATTTTTATGATTTTGAATATTAGATAATTATATATTAAAATGCTTTTAATGTGGAAAGTTTTAAATCATATGTGCATATTAACGTTATAATGCTTTTGCTGATTAAATACAGTAATAGTAATTAATTTAATAAATAAGATAGTATGAAAATATTTTGTCAATTAATATATCCATTTTAAATTTTACAAAAAACAATTTTAATTGTTTATTTCCAAGGTCCACCAGGATTGGCAGGACTTCCTGGCTATAAAGGTATTAAAGGTGAAAGAGGTAGTTCTGCACCTGGAACTATTGGACCACCTGGATTTCCGGGTCCTCCTGGCCTTAATGGTAAGATAAATCCATATATATTAAATATAATATGAATATGAATTTTTCTAAACTAATTATGTAACATATATTTTAAAGGAATTCCTGGAGATAAAGGTTCTCCTGGTGAATCAGGATTTCCTGGATTGTATGGCTTTAAAGGTGTTAAAGGTGAACGAGGTGAATTTGGTTTTCCAGGAATTCCAGGAAAACAAGGTCCTCTGGGAAGTCCAGGAAAACCAGGAATAATTGGATTACCTGGAATGCCGGGTAAGTTATTACTTATATATTGTTGTGCTCCGCCACTTATTGGTGGTTATTAGTGAAGTGAACTGTATGTATATATTATTTATGTATATATTAGGTCAGTCCATAAGTTTGTGTGCATTTTATGACTTTGAGAAAAATCTTGTTTTTCTGTTAAAAATGCCAGTCTGATGTGATACTTTTTACACTGAAGTGTTAAATTGGATCTCATTCATATAATACTGTTCAGAATTGGGAACATTTCAGTTGTTTATTTTCGTTAAAATGGAAGTAACAGATGAATATAAGAGACATGTTTTATACTTTTTATTTTTAAGTGGTGAGAATGCTACAAATGCAGCCAAAAAATTAAATACTGCTTATAATCAAACTGTAACAAGTGTAAGGACTGCGCAGAAGTGGTTTGAAAGATTTAGAAATAATGATTTTAGTGTGGAGGATAAGGCTCGTACTGGAAGACCCGTTGACTTTGATGATGATGCTCTCTCTGCACTAGTTGAAGCAGAACCATCTTTAACAGTTGATGAAATTGCGGAACGTTTAAATTCATCCCATGGAACTGTTCATAGACATCTACAACAAATCGGAAAAGTTTCAAAGCTAGGAAAATGGATACCACATGAACTGTCAATAGCTAACTGACAACAACGTCAACTGCTCAACTCAAAAGCTTCAACTGGGAAATTTTACCTCATCCACCATATTTGCCAGATATTGCTCCCAGTGATTATCATCTTTTTCGGAGTTTGCAGAATTTTTTAAAAGGAAAAACTTTTGAGGATGAGAACAATGTAAAAAAGGCTATTTCTGAATATTTTGATTCAAAACTGAAATCATTTTACAAAGACGGGATTAAAAAGCTACCATCAAGATGGCAAGAAATTGTACAAAATAATGGTGAATACATTATAGATTGAAATAAAATTTAGTTAAAATATTTTGTTGCTTTTTTTTGTAGATAAAAATGCGCACGAACTTATGGACTGACCTGATAATTATCCTTTGTACTTAGTTTGCATTAGTTTTATTATGTTCATTATTGTATTGGGTTTTCTTTTTTTTTTTTTCTTTGTTTGTTTTGTCGTTTGTGTTCGACACGTGTCCTCACTTCGTACCTCCTTTTCGTGGTGTGTGTAGACAGACCTATTGATTGGTTACCCAAGAGGTCACATGGGGGCAGCAAGAATGTGTATAAATAGCAGGTCCAGGTGTGAAAGAGACCTTTTTTGTGTAGTCCCCTTCATGAGTCTAGTCAGGATTGGCACCATCGAGGGATATTGGGAAAGTACTGTTGTAAGAAGTGAAGACCCGTTCGGCCATCGGAGAAGGGTAAGGGAATAGAATCCAATTCCATCTGTGGTGTACGAGAAAATAATGGAGTGAATAGAATCAATAAGGAAGTTAGAGCACCTGAGGTATCGTCACAAACAATTATTTTGTCTCCACATGAGTTAGCTGTCGGTCAGAGATTATTGTTTAAGTACTGGATTTCCGTGAGTAGGTTGTTCTCATTGTAACTTCCACGTTAATGTAAAACTAGTGCAAACCTTGTTACGCGTTAAGGAAGGAAGAAGGAGACTGAAGATACAAGTGTTATTTGTAATTGGAACACATGACTGTGTAAAGGAGTTTTTCTGAGGAGTTCACATGAACCCTCAGTTTGATGAGCACGTAATTGTTATAAATAAAGGTATATCTGTAAGCCGACTGTTTGTTTGTTGTAGACTTGTAGACCTCGGTCTAGTTTAAGATCAAATCACTATGTTATCTGATATTATTTTCTATCAGTAAAGTTAAAAGAATTGCTTTTGACCAGATTTTATTCAATTTATGATAATTTCATATGTTACAATAATTTTTTCTATACATTAAATAATTTAATTACCTTTTATAATAAAAATTCTTTACCCATTTATCATATATATAAATACAGTAATTTCTGTAACACTCCTTGGATCTAATAAACTATTGCATAGATCTTTACAGTTTACACATTTACAGCACCATCATCTTAAATTATTTACTGTATACAATTTACTATTTTGGGTTACTTTTTATTAATTTGTTCCCAAAAAAAGATTTATAAAAAATGATAACCTTTACTTCTCTTGCTCTTCACTAGAGACAGCACCATCATCTTAAATTATTTACTGTATACAATTTACTATTTTGGGTTACTTTTTATTAATTTGTTCCCAAAAAAAGATTTATAAAAAATGATAACCTTTACTTCTCTTGCTCTTCACTAGAGACAGCACCATCATCTTAAATTATTCTGTCTTTCACAATAATATATTCTTAGAAATTTTATGATTTACTTTTAATGCCATATCTGGGGTGTGATTTTATTAATTAGTTCATAGCCATAACAAAAGAATTTTAACATGTTAAAATTACATATGAAAAATTCATGCAGTTCTTGAAATGATTTGGCAAAGCTGTCACTTTCTACATTGAATGCAAAATTACTAAATAATATGGTTGGAGAGCTGCCATTGTAATCACTTTTCATTCTCATTCTAGAGACAACTGCTCCCAATAGGGTGGTGTTCCAATTGTTCAATAGGCAAAGTTGGCAAGAGTTGTGATAGCATGTGTGCATTTTTAAGTGTTTTTATGGGTTTTTTTTTTTTAGTTATTTCAGTTTTATTTTTGGTGTTTTTTTTGTAATATGCCATTGTTGGATTCAGCTTTAGGTTGTCTGTTTTCAAAGAGATACAGCAATTTCAATTTTTAAAAGGGAAACACATGGCAAAAGTTAACTGGGTTTTATGAAGAAGAGATGTATGAGTTTGGAATCAGTGAATTTCTTGGATAGACATTTACTATGCCTGCAACATGCTTTGTTCCTGTCTGCAAAAGCAGTTATAAAAGCAACACAAGAGTAAGAGTGAAGAGAACTATTTTTTAAACTAGGCAAAAAATTCTTTGAGTCCTGGAAAAGGAAAATTCCTAGAAAAGATAGGGAACTAAGTCAGAATTCTAAGATCTGCAATGTACTGTAAATTTCAAATAAAGGTTCATAATAAAAACTTTAAGGATCATATAAAAGGACAACTAGTGGAAATAGAACAAGAGAAACAGACCTTAACTTCCAATGTATTGATATATCCAACAATATTTCCCAACTCCCCCCCAAATATTTGACAAGGGAAGTTCCAAAAGAAAGGAATTCACAATCAAAAAGGAGATATGTTTATTTTAAAATAGAACACTAAATGGGACAAATTTCTTGTTGATTTACACTAAATTTATATTTACAAATATTATAATTCATAATCATAAAAAAAATTTTGGATAATTTTATGTAAATATTGCTAATAAAGCTACTGTTAGGGGCCACAAAAAAATACTAAACTCAAAAGTGGCCAAAGGTCAAAAAAGATTGAGAAACACTGCTTGATATCATATTTGAAAAAATATTTTAATCAAATTATCAAAAGTTTTGAGAAAGGTTTGATGAATACAAGTAAGTTAATTTTAATATTGCTTTTAATTTCTGTTATATAATTTTGTCCATTTATTTTTTATTTTACTCTTAGTTGAAAAGTTGGCTTAGATATGTTTATTGGAGGATCACTGGAAATAAATAACACTAATTCATTCACAATATGAAATGAATGGGTCTTTTGTATCTGCCTAATATGTAAATAACAAGATATCCTGTAATGTTTTATAATGGCAACATCTTGAGATAATAAAGTAAAATGATTTCAGAGCTGTTTATTGATGCAATGAAAAACTTGTCACAAATTATATGCTGTGGTCTGTAATCTACATAATTATTTTAACTTGTAATTTAAATTACAGACAGGAAATTATAGTAATTAGTGATGTAACGAATATTCGGTTACTATTCGGTATTCGGCCTATTCAGCCTATTTTTCGCTATTCGGCCGAATACCGAATATTTAATCACTATTTGTCCGAATACCGAATACCTAAAAACAGGAGTAAGAAATAACAAAAACACAATAAATTAATCATTTTGGTATTTAGATTTAATGTTGTCAGGTTAGTGTTGTTTGTTTATATTTATTTATAACTTATAACATGCACAAAATAAAAAATAATAATAATATTAGTCACATGTATTCACAATTTATAATTAGAAAGATCAGCACACGTACACACCTATTCGTTTGAGAATTGTCACACACATGTGAGGGTCTGACCCTGCCTATCCTTTTTAAGCACTCGTCTTTGCTCTTTCCTTTCTCTTTCCTCCATCTCTCTAGTCCACGTATGCCTATGCATACATCATAATAAGTGCTCACGATACTTTCGATTTGTCACTTTTCCGTCATAGTTTTTCCATTTTATAATTACATGACTCATAGCCTGGTGATAACGGAGAAAAGAGACAGATAGGACGTCGATATATGTCACAGTTATGATTTCACAGATTCGAGACAGCTTGGTAGCCTGAATGGTACCAGATTTTCGCCTGTGCATGCTAAGTGACTTTCGTTACAAGCATTTAGCTTTCCGAAGTCTATGACAACAATCACTTGGCACTGACAGCCGCAAATTTCACACCAATAAGCTGCTTCGACTTGTTTGATTATGTTATCAACTCAATTTCATATTTATTTTCACGTTTTCACTTCACAGTCTTTCTCTGTTCTTTTTCCGTTATTTACACGTGTAGGTCATTTCATTGTTATTCACATTTGATATCATCATTTATCGCATACTGCCATGATGGTCTTGTCTGTCCACTACAACTGTCAAGAATTAGCATGATTGGCAAAGCATAGTGATAGCGGGCCAATAGAGAGCAGGGTCCTTGCCATAATACGGTTTGCGCGCCAATTTTCATAAGTGTGTTAATCAAGCCGAATAGTTTGGCCGAATATTTGGCTATTCGGCCACGCTCCTGGCCGAATATTTGGTATTTGACCTCAGACCGAATATACTATTCATTGCAACACTAATAGTAATATGTTTGCAAGTAATATATGCATATTACTGCAAAATAAATTGCTTATTACTATTAGTGCATATATATGCACTAATAGTAATAGCAATTTATTTTGAATAACTTTATATGTTAAGAGATGATCTTAATTATAAAAGGATGACTATCTGATAAAAATTATTACTATTTAAATGTTTAATAATTAATATTTTTAAATATATAAATAGTTTATTGAAATGATTAAATATCAGTTTATATAATTCATATGTATGAAAAAATTATTATTATTTAATGTTATTTTCAGGTATGAAAGGTGAAATGGGGGATATGGGTCCTCTTGGAAGAGATGGAATTCCTGGAAGAAATGGATTAGATGGATTACCTGGTAGAAAAGGTAAAAATTATTTTATGTATTTATAAAAGTTTTTAAACTTAAATATTTATTCAAATTTATTGTTTGATATTTAAATATTTTATAATTTTACAGGTGAAGTTGGTGATAAAGGTTTTCCAGGTTTTCCAGGAAAAAAAGGTTCTTCTGGTTTACCTGGTGAACGTGGAACACCTGGACTACCAGGACTTGTGGGTTTAAAAGGTGATGCTGCAATATTTGGTGGACATGGAGATGCTGGAGATGAAGGGCTACCTGGTGTGTAATTTTACAAATTAAAAAATTTTATTAAAATTTAGTCATAGTAAATTTAAGAAGCTGAAATGTTATTTTATTAGGACTTGCGGGAAGTACCGGAAGGCCAGGACTTATAGGATTACCTGGTATAAAAGGTGAAAGAGGTGTACCAGGTTTATCAATAATTGGAGAACCAGGTGCACCAGGTCTGTTGGGTCCACAAGGGTATCCAGGAATTCCCGGATCTTCTGGACTAAAGGGAGCAAGTGGTATGATGGGTATTCCAGGTAAGAAAATGTTAATTATCAAATAATACATTTTATAATCATTAGTTTTAATGAAATTATTCTCAATTTTCTTATATCTATCTAATTTTTTATAATTGTATTTTTAGCATTAAATAATCTTATGTATTATATTAAAAAAAACTGTTGTGAATAATAAAAATAGTTTTCACCAAATTCATTTATACCCAAAAAAGTAAGATTTAAATTTCAGTTAGTTAAAATGTAACATCTGCCTTGAGTCAGTTCTGTTGTACAGAGAGTCCCCATTACATATATTTATCAATTCTTCAGAGATGCTAGTATCTCAAGATATTATGCGACATTGAAATTTGTTGTTTGGTCTTTGTAAAAATTGACTGTGAAGTCATTCATCCAATTTTCATTTTTAACATCACTGGATTATATCTTATTCTTGTTCACTTGCACTGCTTTTTTTTATAGCTGTCTCTATTGATAAGGTCTGTGGCCTAATAGCAAAAATCTGTAAATTTTTGTCTTTCTGCTGGGCATGTGTGAAATTTTTGACATGAATACATCTTTAAATTTGCTTCCATAGTGGGAAGCAATTCAGAAAACTGATGATAACGAAATTGGGGGATACAGTTTGGCATTACAGCTACATATCTATCATCTACATCCAAAATTTAATTATACCATTCAATAGTTAAAGGATCAAAGAATTCATTACATTGAGTGGGGATTGTGATGCATCACGCGTGGTGGAGGGGGAAGCGCTGCCATTTGTTTTGCCACATCACATACTTTCCGTTTAGTATACATTTTGACTTGGAGAAGTTATAACGGTAGTTTGAGTTTCAATTTACAGCTCTCATCAATATTTATCGATTGCGTACACAAAACATTAGTGTGGAATAGTTATGGTCAATATATATGGTGTTAAAGTTAAAAATTAAGAAAACTTAATAGTGTCGCCCTATACTCGTTGAAAAGCCAAATCAAAATATAGAAATCGTATACGGTTAGAAACAGCTTCTTAAGAGCAATCCAGTGATACCCATAAAACACCATATGATAGAGTGAAGCGCTGCCGGGAACATAAAAATATTATCCATTAACGTACACGTATTCACGTAAAACACATGGCCATGTCCTCAACACAGTCATACCCCACTTTTTTTTCAGTCAGAAACTATATGATTTCTGTTCAAATTACTGCACCATTAACTTTTAAATGTTTGATGATGATCTACCATTTTTAACTCATTCATGCATAATCTCTGGAATTCCCTTTTTACATTTTGATACATTTAAACATTGTTATATGTTCCAAGTAGTTAATTTTTCTATCTCATCTAAAGTATCAAAGAATTTGCCTATGCATTGTCCTGATTCTCCAAAAATGCCAGAATTAAACCTCCATAAGTTGAAAATGATCCACCACATTATTATGAGAACATATTTGAGAAGGCAGTTTCTCTCTTGCCTCCATACCTGAAGTTTGAGTAATTAGAACTTACATTAGGTGAATGCATAAATCCTCTTTTTCAAACTGTCTAGCCCATTCTGACACCAGTTGCAAAGAATAACAGTTACACATGTGAAGATTACCAGTTGTGCATCTCAAGTAGTTGGTTACAATCCAAAACAATCATCAGGATCCTGACACTGGTCAGTTGTATGTTTGACAATGTCTATAGTCATATATGTGAAACTGTGAGGATTATGTGGGAAAGAGAATGGAAGTAGCAATATTTTATATTATAAAGAGAGAGCACATAGGATAGTATCACACATGTACAATAATTTAGTTTTATGGTTGGTAAATTTTACATACTTGTTGATAGAGAGAGAAAGAGAGAATGCTAGTTCATACAAAGAAACAAAAACTGACAACAAAAAATGGATGAGAACTGTCTCTGGAGTTTCCCATCAGTTTTATTTGTCTTTTAGATAATCAAATAATTGGGTCAGAGATCTGAAAAGCCCACTTACCAATCAGTGTAATAAAGTTTGCACCAATTGCTTAAAGCCCATGAAAGTGTACTAAAGGTTAAGTAAAAGTTCAGATAATCACATTTTTTATAGTAATAAAGGGTTTTAGTTTTGCATCTTTTCTCCTTTTACAACTGTTTGAAAAGTATAAAGTTTCTAATCCTATGAGTACTGTCTCATAGTCTATTGTTTATAAGAAATGGCATCTGAAACTGGGTAATTAAAATTTTTTTCCTACACATATTTAGTTTTGAATCACCTGGATATTCTTTCATCTAACACAAAAAATTAGCAGATAAGTAAAGTGGAAATTATTTATTTATTAGACAATTTTTATAAATTATTATAATTAACAATAGTGGAAATTAGTAATAAAACATTGATTATTTGGGCAAAAGCAACTTATTCAATTATTCCAATTTTCTAAAAATATAAATTTTTGATGTAACGTTGGTATTTGTTTAGGTATACAAATATGAGAATAACTTCACAGGGTTTTATAAATTCATTGAAGATTTATATGTTCTGTTAACTTAAAATTTTCTAATAATAATACAGTGCAATTTTATTACTGTAATAAATTGTATTATATTACTGTAATAAAATATGGAATTGTGCAAACATATAATTTCTTATTTCAGAAAGGGAATGAGTTACAGAAAAATTTCAGAAATTGTTAGGAGTTATTCAAATTCAAAAATATTTAAACTTCTCATATTAAATTAGGTTTGGAAGGTCAGAAAGGAAATAGAGGAGACATTGGACCATCTGGTGTTCCAGGATTACAGGGATTACCAGGTATGGTGGGATTAAAGGGCGACTCTGGACCACCTGGATTTTATGGATTAATAGGAATGAGGGTAAAACTTTATATATTTTGTAAAAATTTATTTTTAGAATAATTTCAAACAGAAAAATTGTTAATATCTTTCTAAAGATTATATTTGATTTGGTTAACAATGAACTTTAGAAGTTTAAAGACATTTCTGAAAAAATTTATCTCCTAAATAAGTTCATTATTCAAAATGGACTTATTTAAAAAACAAATTTTTTATTTTCAAAGCAATTATCAAATAATTTCACTCTAGAATGAATGATTTTTGTTGTTTGTTCAACAAAAGTGATAACTTAATGTACTTTCTCACCACACCAGGTTGTATATGCTCCAAATACACAACGATCTACAATTAACCAATAACTGGTGTGAAATTCTTCAAAAAAATCTGCAAACGTTTTCGATTCCCCTCCTGGGCTCTTCTTCAGGCTTATTTTATATCTTCCATTATAACTGGATTCTTTAATTCAAATGTTTTTTTTTTAAATTTGAAACATGCCCTTTTCCAAAAACATTCTGAAAGTGGAAGGAATTCACATGCTATTTCAAATATAATTTTCTACCAATGAGGATTTGTTATGTTCAATACCTCATTTAAATTTATCTTATAAAATATATTATGATTTATCGTCAAGTAAAAATTGCCATGCTGTAGAGAGATTCATTTCTTCTTTGAAATTAATGCATGTGGATTTGTGATTGGCTTTAAAGATTTCCATTGCTTCCAAAGTTCTTAGTTGCCCATGATGTTGGGTGGTGCAGATAACACGCTTCGTCGAAGATAGGTGTGATGCCTGGGTTTGTTGCATACGTAGATAAAGCTGTCATACATTTATTATGTGTGATGTCAGATTTATGCTCTTTTAATCTTGTGGCCAATGAACGTTTGGTGGATCCGATATACACCAAAGGCCTATCCCATCTGTTATCTTTTAATAGAATATTGTATATTCCTGGAAGTCTGTTTGGGTCAGAATTGTCCTTCCCGTTCCTTAATAAACTGTAAATGGATGGGTTTCTTTTGTATGCAATCTTAATTCCCCTTACTTTTGCAATTTTTTCGTACATTGCCTTTAGATGCTGGTTATATGTTATTGGTACCCACTCTATGTTATCTTCATTTCTAGTATTTTGTACCTCTACCTTTTCTTCTATAAGATTCTGTAAACGCCGGTGCTGCTTACACAATCTATTTATAATGTTGCCATAACCGTGCTCTTTAGTGATCTTCCTAATGTAATTTACTTCTCGTTGGAGGGCTTGGGTGGTGGAAGAATGCATATAGGCTCTTTCTACTAATGCTCTAAATGCCGCTATCTTATAAGAAAATGGGTCACAAGATTTATATGGTATATACGTCGATACCGCTGTAGGTTTTCTATAAACATAAGTTCATACCGCCCTTTCTTTAATATCTATGACTATATCCAAGAAGTGGATTTTATCCTTACTATGTTGTTCAAGTTCCACTAGGAGACCATATGGGTTGTTGTTCGTTGTTTCCTTAAAATGTTCTAGATCCGGCTCAGTTTTCCGAAGGATAATTATATCATCGATATACCTTCCATATAGGATAATATTTGGGAGAAAGGAGGGAAGGACTTTGCTTTCTAATACTCTGATCATCATTTCGCATAAATCTCCAGACAACGGACTTCCCATTGGCACAACTCTTCCCTGTGCGTATATAGTGCTCTTGAATTCGAATATGGAATTGTAACAAGCCAGATGTGCTAACTCAAGTACATTGTGATGCAATGTGGTATCCTCTATGTTAGAAAGAAGGAAGTTTCTGAGCACACAAAAACATGGTATAAGGATCTAAAATCCAATACTGTTGCGCAATTGGGAGTGTCTATCTTCTTAAATTCTTTTAAAAGTCGGAAATCTTGAACTGGTAGTCTTTTAAGTGCGTGGATAGCATGTTATGTAATAACTTTTCCAACTTAAGTGTGGGAGCCCTCCTTTTGTCTACTATAGGTCTGAGTTACTGCCCTTGCTTATGTGTCTTTGCAAAAGCAAACAGTTTCGGCACATCCGAGACATCAATAATTATGTTCCTCATACCTATGTTCCTGGCTAGTTTTGTATTAGCAAATCACTTAATTCTTGCTTGCATCTTATCTACCCAGCTTGTTTCCATTTCAGAACACTGAGTTAATGAGAGGTATTCAATTAATCCTTTCTCATATGTCTCTCTTTTCATTAACACCATTACTTTGGCTTTATCCGCTCTGGTCAATACAATGTGATTACTCTTTATACATTTGGAAGCTCTATTCAATATATATTTCAGCTGTACAACCTCCTTAGATTTTAGCTGAACTAGTGGAACTTGAACAAGAATGAGTTACAGAAAAATTTCAGAAATTGTTAGGAGTTATTCAAATTCAAAAATATTTAAACTTCTCATATTAAATTAGGTTTGGAAGGTCAGAAAGGAAATAGAGGAGACATTGGACCATCTGGTGTTCCAGGATTACAGGGATTACCAGGTATGGTGGGATTAAAGGGCGACTCTGGACCACCTGGATTTTATGGATTAATAGGAATGAGGGTAAAACTTTATATATTTTGTAAAAATTTATTTTTAGAATAATTTCAAACAGAAAAATTGTTAATATCTTTCTAAAGATTATATTTGATTTGGTTAACAATGAACTTTAGAAGTTTAAAGATGAAAACAATGTAAAAAAGGCTATTTCTGAATATTTTGATTCAAAACTGAAATCATTTTACAAAGACGGGATTAAAAAGCTACCATCAAGATGAAGGACAATTCTGACCCAAACAGACTTCCAGGAATATACAATATTCTATTAAAAGATAACAGATGGGATAGGCCTTTGGTGTATATCGGATCCACCAAACGTTCATTGGCCACAAGATTAAAAGAGCATAAATCTGACATCACACATAATAAATGTATGACAGCTTTATCTACGTATGCAACAAACCCAGGCATCACACCTATCTTCGACGAAGCGTGTTATCTGCACCACCCAACATCATGGGCAACTAAGAACTTTGGAAGCAATGGAAATCTTTAAAGCCAATCACAAATCCACATGCATTAATTTCAAAGAAGAAATGAATCTCTCTACAGCATGGCAATTTTTACTTGACGATAAATCATAATATATTTTATAAGATAAATTTAAATGAGGTATTGAACATAACAAATCCTCATTGGTAGAAAATTATATTTGAAATAGCATGTGAATTCCTTCCACTTTCAGAATGTTTTTGGAAAAGGGCATGTTTCAAATTTAAAAAAAAAACATTTGAATTAAAGAATCCAGTTATAATGGAAGATATAAAATAAGCCTGAAGAAGAGCCCAGGAGGGGAATCGAAAACGTTTGCAGATTTTTTTGAAGAATTTCACACCAGTTATTGGTTAATTGTAGATCGTTGTGTATTTGGAAAAGTGATAACTTAAAGACATGCAAGGAATACCAAAAATAGATTTATTATGAAAATGTTTAATTGTAGCATTTTCTTAATAAATATATGAAAATATATTTTAACAGCTCAAGATGAAAGATGTTTATTTTGACAAAGCCACTTTACATAAATAAACAATTTTAACCAAAATAACATAAAAAGTAATTAAGATAACAAAAAAGTATAACTCATAAGTATAATAAATCATCATAAACAGATTAAAGCAAATTTTTTATGACAGAGCAGTCCAAGAAAAGTCCTCTCTAGAAGTGATTTAAATCTAGAATGCCTCAAATGCTCCAAATGTTCAGAGTCCAAATGTTGGCTCTCAATTGGCCAAAGCCTAGAAGTTAGAAAGTGTCCAAATGGATAGGAAGTTTTATTTCAGTATGAAACACTGTTTAGAATCTAACAATTTTTTTAGATTTAAACTTTATTCAGATATATTATACAATACGTTAATATACCTGAATAAATTGAATTGAATAAATAAATTGTATATGCTATTGTTCTATTTCTTATATTACAGAAAACAAAAATCACATAAACATAATTTCAAGAATAAAAAGTTTCAGAACAAACAGTTATTTCTTCTTGAGAATAATGTTTATTTGATATTGTGTATATTTATAAAATACAATTTTAGATTCTTATTTATAAGACTTAAGACTAAATAGTATCAAGAACATTAATTTATAACATTGTTTTGTATCTTATCAATCTATAAATGTGATAACTCACATTTATAGATTGATAAGTTTATTTTAATTTAATTTAGACATTCTCACATCATCTTGAATAAATTAAAGATGATGTGAGAATGTCTAAATTTCCATATTCATTTTTACTAGTTTAGTGGAAAAGATAAAATTCATTTACCCTAATTTCAGATTATTTAATTATAGGGAGATCCTGGAGATATTGGACTTCCTGGATTGCCTGGAGAAAGAGGAGATCCAGGTTTTGCGGGATCATCGGGTAGAGATGGATTTCCAGGCTTACCAGGGGACAAAGGAGAGCCAGGTCTTAAAGGTAGAGACTTTTTATTTATTATTTCTACTCATCAACAAGATTAGTTATATGATAATTATGATGATGTTGGAATGCATTGCATATAGATTGGTGCGTAGTGCTAAGCCAGAGCAAAGTTGTTAATGTGAGATCCGAAAGGCCCTGGGTCTAATTTGTGAATTTTTATTAAATATGTTTAAATATAGACACGAAATATTACTTCGTTTTTGTGGAAAAAAATATTGTTTTAGACGTGGGAAAAACCAGATAACAAATGTTATTTCCTTTCATCGAAGAGAACATCCTCTGTTTTTCCGTATCTGGTTAAAAATCTCGCTCAGATGGGAAATGGTTACCCCTCATTCATCCCCCTTTCGTCCGTTCTCACGAAAGAGTTACTGGCCGATGATTGGTCGAAATTCAGGAGATATAAGGGAAATTAGTCCAACTTCGAGGAGTTCTTCGACAGATCCGAAGCATCTAAACTCCACGCAGTTTTCCTCCTGATGGCCAACGCCCATAGCGGAGTCCGATAGATTAAGTCCCGAGTCTACTCTTAGAAGAAGTGATATTTTTATATTTTGTGTACGAATTGATCTCCCGTACGAAAGTAATATGAACTCTATCTACAAGGTGTCCTTTACCTACAGAAACGAAGACGACGACAACTAAACAGGTCGTATGTTTAGAATAATTTTGTGAGCTCTCTCTCTCGAACGCGCATTAGCATAGAATAAGTCGTACCCTTTAGCTTGTCGTTTACTTGTTGTTATCGATTATGTGTATTCGTTTGTTTGGATTTATTAAATTTACTCTTGTTTTATTTTATAAGAATGTCTCCTCAATTTATTCCGAACAGATCGCAAACGCGTGTTAATCCGCGTATAATAAGTTTGATTAACTGGTGTCAAGGAATCCTGACGAACGTCTGAACTTCTCGTTCAGATCATTTTAAAATACGCTCTCCTATGTAAACTTTTTACGATCGGATCTTACGATTCGAAACTCGGAGAACTATTCTCACGGAATAGGCCGATTAAGTGGTACTAACGAATTAGTGTACCCCCGGCTGATCTCACATTAACTACAGAAAACAAATATTTTGTTTATGTGTTGTTTACATATGTATATGTGTTTAAGAATTTCCTGAATGTGTGACATGTGTTTAGTTTGTCAGCCTTTTGTAGAGAGATGTATATGTTGTTGTGAAGCTCTAATATTTCAAGTCTGTTGAGTAATGTATGTAGTATTGTGCAAGAAAGTATTACTGTACTGACTACTGGCACAATACATACCTCATCCATTTTGCATAGATGCTTTATTTTGTGGGAAATTTCTGAATACTAATTTTTATTTGATATTGTGTATATTTATAAAATACAATTTTAGATTCTTATTGGATTTTAGATCCTTATACCATGTTTTTGTGTGCTCAGAAACTTCCTTCTTTCTAACATAGAGGATACCACATTGCACCACAATGTACTCGGGTTAGCGCATCTGGCTTGTTACAATTCCGTATTCCAATTGAAGAGCACTATATACGTGCAGGGAAGAGGTGTGCCAATGGGAACTCAGTTGTCTGGAGATTTATGTGATCTGGTGATCAGAGTATTAGAAAGCAAAATCCTTCTGTGTATGTATTATGTATGTTGTGGGTGTTTGGCATAACTATGTCTATGATGTAAGTTAATGGTGTACCCACCTAGTGAATTTTCCTTGTTGGAGACTAATTTAATAGAGACAAAATATTGAAACATTGGTTAATCACTCACAGTAGTATAGGGATTGTAAATTCATGATTTAAAATTCAAACATAATAAGAAAATAAAGTTTTTACAATAATAGGAAAATAACGCTCACAGTCACAGCTTCTCGGGGAGGTAAGAGTAAGCAAGTAGATTACTACGAGTAAATGTGTAGAGTAACTTAATCAAGTTACAGTGTAGCTGTACACTATATTTGTGTACATATTAATTTAGTTTAGTTTAGTCTCTTCTTTCTACCCTTTGTCCTATTGTTCTATTTCCTTCTAGAACTTTCCTATCTTAATCCCTGTCCCTTGGGTGGGATGACCAGTTCTGAGAAATGGAGGAACAAAGTGAGTAGGACCCTGAGGACACACAAGGGACAAGGCATTCTCTTGCGGAACTGCAAAGTGTATGGATGTGAAGAGAGAACGCTCTGAGTTGCGTTAGCAACGACCAGAGATCCTGGAATTATATTAAGAGAAGGGTTCCTGTTTTAAGGGAGAATCGACGACAGTGAAAGAAAAAATCTTAAGTATAGAAGAAGAAGACGAGTCAAATTTTTGGAGAATATCATGTGGTATCCCACCCAACAGCATGCATAGTGCAAGTACGCCAACAAAATCCTGGGTATTCCTGTTTCTATTGTACATATTCTTTCTTCATCCTCTTGTTTCTATCCTTTTCTTCTATTATTGTTAAGTTAGTGTATAAGATTAGTTTTAAGATTGGACTTCATATTATTGCGATCGAAATTGGTACCGCACATTTGGATCTAACAAACTATTGTCCTAGCGGTAAATTCGCATACAATTGTAATGTATCGTGATGTTGGAATTCCCAATGAAGAATCTGTATATGTACGCAAAATTGTTTAATTGTAAAAATATATCATTTATTATTTTTACCATATCCTGTCTGCCTTTGTGATCATTTTAATTTCACGTGAACTTTCACAACAGCAGTGATTAAATAAACAATTAAATTTCCACAAAAAGATTTCTAAGAGACTTTTAGGCAAGCATAAAACATTTTAGAAAAAATATTTAGGGCTTTTTAATACACTGTAGATCTTTATTTTGGTATTCTTTTCATAAAATACAAATTATTTTTTTAAAGTTTGCAATAAGAATGTGAGATGAATTAAAAATATAAACATTTATTAGCAAGGAGAGTTCATGAACAATAATTGCATACAAATGCTTCAAAACAATTATAATTTGAACATATTTTATGCCTTCCATTCAAAATGCTTTCTTTAGTAAAAAATCAATTATAAAAATTTAATAATCAATTTTAATTTAAATGATAAAACCATTTAATAATAAAACTTTGATTAAATGATAAATAAGGCTGTCATAAAAGAAAAATCAAGAAGTAAATGTACTCATATATATATGAGTACATTTACTTCTTGATTTACTTCAATGTAATAATGTAAACAATATTACATCTTGATTTGTATCACTATCATTTAAAATTAAAAGAAATTTTGAGTTTGGATTTTGTCTATGAAAAAGTGACATGAAAAACAAAAAAAACAAATGAATTATGGATGTAAATGGGTAAAAGTGCTTGCATTTTCTTACCCATGTTTTTTGTGCAAACTCTTAGTCAATATCAAGATGTTTTAAAAATATTTTAACATGTACCAATACAGTTTGTTGACAGTAAATCAGTTCATACCACTTCATTATTATAAACAAGACTTCATTTTAATGTAAGCATGTTCTTGTGATTCACTCATAACACTCTGGAAAGTTCTATATTTTAAAAACAGTAGAGCTTCGATTATCCGACCTAATTGGGGACTGAGGTTGGTCGGATAATTGAAAGGTCGGATAACCGAAAAGTATGAAAAAATCCATTATTAGTGTAGTATATTATTATATCCCATGTAATTAGTATATTAGTATATCGCTATTAACCTACTTTGCGTTGAATTTTCATTGATGTTAAGCCTAACAAAAATTTTTTAAAATAATAATCATCGCTATTGTATCGTTAAAAATTAGAAAATTAAGCTTCGTTTAAATACTGGCTCCCTTTCATGGTCGAATGAGTGTTGCCAGCTAAAACACGTAAAAATAATATTAAAGTAGCCAAGACATAGCCAAATATTATAGCACCACATCAATAGCGGACATTTGAAATTTGCCGACTAGGATGGTCGTTTAACCGAGGCGTCGGATAATCGAGGCTCTACTGTATTACATATAACTACAGACAAATATTTTCAGATATTTCCAAATAGAAATATTTCTGCAGCTTAATAAACTTGCATCTCACTCTAGTCAGTATGTCACTTACAACAGAGAAATGCAAGCCAATTCCCACATTCTAATTAGCTTGCTAATTAGAATAGTGGCTAGTAAGCACAGTTTCCCAAAAATACAATAAATGTTATTATTAAAGCTTTATTAAACAAACACATAAAAGAAGATAAAATTCAAAATAAGCAAATAGCCCTAGCTCTAACAGGGAAATCAGTAGTGGCAGTGGCAACATCTTATGTCAAACATGCATGTTGCGGTTTAGGAGTTTAAGTGCCAACTTTGACTCCTAATATCTCTATAACCAATGAACCAATTTGGATGACATTTAAAATACAGTTGTCCCTTGATAGTCTGATGTTTTGTAATCCAACATATGCAGTAGTCCAGCGCACCTCCTGTCAAGGTCACCATAGTCCCTGTCCTCGTTATGTGTCTGCTTGCACAGAAGCATGTCGCCACTTGAATCTCCCCACCCAATTCTTACAAGATGACACGCATTTCGTATGTTTTCCGTAAGCAGTTCTGTTCGAACAGTTGGAGTAGGGAATATTGTATGCTACTGCTAGCAAAACAATGCCAAATATGTAATCACTTTCAGTAATCTGGACACTTTTGGTAATCCGACACTCCTTTGGTCCCATACGTGTCGGATTATCAAGGGACGACAACTGTATTTAGTTTCCATGATAAGTATTATGGACATCTTACGTTTTGAATAAATTTATTGGATCATTTTTGACTTGCACGATCAATATTTTACAGCCTAGATTTACAATGAGAGAGAATAGAGAATAGTGACACTGAGCTACCAAACAATCTAGAAGGAGTCTGCATATGTTTAATAGCTCTTTCAAGAATCGATCACCTCCTGTTTACCATTTTAAAGATTTTATTAAAAAATATTGGGAATTTACAAAATAATAGCCCATTTTTTAAATTTTAACATATTATTGGTCAATCAACTATCACATGACATGACATAGTGATGCAGGCTATCAAGTAACTGTCACATGTAAATACAATTATCATGTGATTTCAGATTGTGATATTGGGGGTAGAATAAATCGAAAGTGAAAAAAAAACTGTTAATTTCTACAATGGGCCAATAAAAGGAATAAGTGAACAGAATAAACTAGACACTTGTGGGAGTTGATCCACTGCTCTCAGGTGAAACAAGACAAAGGCAAAGAAATGTAACAGAACAATAATTTAATTTTCCAATAATTTTATATCAAAGGATGTGTAGCGCATCAAGAGTTTCTCACATAGTACATTAGAATTCCAACAATAATCTTAAGAGTCCTTCTTTGTTAGAGATTTACAGTAGAGACAAAGAGTTTGAATTTGAATCCTCACCACTCTTTTTCTTTACAGACTTGGAAATTCATCAGAGATCTTTGTTCCACTATTAAAATCCTCCCATGCATCTTTGTTTTATAATCCACTATGGTAGTTTTTCACTTCCTCTCACTCAGCTATTTGGTAACTGCTTCCTTGCTCCTGATCCACACTTCACACACGCCACCTTCTTGAAAACCCTTCTTCCCATCAACTCTTTTTCTGTTTCCTTCCAACCATGCCAGTCATTCCATCATGGCCAGGGGAACTTGTTAGGTATAAGACACAAGATAATTATCATGTGACTCCACATCTTGTGATTACTTTTGATCTATTAATTAACACAAGCCTAACGATTTAAAAATAGAGTATTTATAAAATAATATCCCATATTTTTTAAATTTTGGCATATTATTAGTCAATCAGTTATCATGTGACATGACATACTGCAAGCTATCACATGACTGTCAGGTAAATATTGAATTATCATGAAAACTATTATATTATGAAGTTTATGAAGTTATTGATAACTGAAAAATACTTGAAATCCTGTAAGAAAAAACTGGTGGAACCAGGTTGAAAAGTAAAGCTCAGTGAAAACAAGTATCATCACAAAAAAGGCTTCAAGTTTTACTTTGTTCCTTAAAGTCGTTGCAGCTACAATAATTTGGCTAAACATTAGAGCATCTTTGTGCAATATTAGTAAAGGAACTTTTAAGGCACAAAGTAAAGATTGATCCTTTTGTGACATTGCTTGTTTTCCTGATTGTAAGTTGCTGACCTGGTGGAGATTGGAGACTTAAAATCCCACTTTTAGCACACCAGTGTAAGTCTCCGACTTTTAGGGGGATTGTCAATCATCTCACGTCAGGATGATCTAGGGATGTTCGTGTGTGGAAGTGGCAGAGGAGACAAGATATCTTACAAAAATCCATTTATTTTAGCATAAAACAGACTTACACTAGGAAACAAATATTTTTGAACACAACTGGCTGTTTGGAAATCCCGTGCATCGATGTTGTCATGTAGTTCACTTCCCCTGAATGTCAGTGTTCTTTTTATTGTTTGTCTTCGCAGGTGGCCCCAGGGCAGTGTTGTTAAACAGTTTGTAAGACAGGTGGGGAGACTCCATTGGTCAGCGTCAGCGGCGGCACAGCTTCAGTATCGGCACGAAGATGGAAAACTTCAATCCAAGGGTGTTGACACACACCGTCTTTTTGCATTGGAACCTTTTTGGAAGTCTCCCATGTCCTTAAAGACTGGGATTATATCAATTTCTGTTCTCCCCTTTTTGTCTATCCTGATTGGTTCCATATCAATTTTTGTCACTCCTCGATTGGTCCCTCGTCTGTCTCTAAGCAAAAGACAAGACCTGTTCAGATCATGAGAAAGGTCCGCTTTGGGAATTTACCCTAAACCATCTGTTAACTCTGGATGGAAGGTGTTGATGGGACTTTGAACTTGCACTCATATTTTACTTCATTGTTGTCTAGTCTGTGACATCTTAGAATTTTAACGACACAACACAATGTTCCTTTTTATCAAAATTTCCCTTTTCAAAATTATCTATGTTCCAAATATTTGTATATGAGCATCTTGTCAAAGGTCCATCTCTACTGGAGGATGCTCATTTACATTTATTGCATCATGTTTTACATTAATAGTATTTTTTTTCTTGTCTCAGTTTCATATGACTAGCACAACTGATCCGACAACTGATCGGTTTTAACAATGGAGGTTTTTTCTAGTTTTTGTTTTAATAAATTTCTATAATAAATGTTTAATTTCAACCTGTTTTTGGAACCTCACATGATTTATTAACATGGTGACATTGCTTCATCCAAAACATCCTGAAGTTGTAATCTGTATAATGCTCACTTTATTCACATGTTGAGTCTTACTGTCAAATCTGGTTCCAGAATTTTTAAAAGTTTCTTTTATTTAGATATTTTGCTGAGTTTTACTTTTCAACCTGGTTTCACCAGTTTTCTTATGAGATCAATGTAAGTAGTCTCTTGTGTTCAAATTTTGCAGCCTATTGTATAGTCTTGTGCACAATGTGGCATTTCCTACAGGTGTCATCTGTAAATGCCGTGCGCTTTCTGTAGTTTCTTGTATTTATGGTCTGATCTTATAAAATATATTATAAGTTTTTTAAGTATTTATTTAGCAACAATAGTAATAATAAATGCAACTTTTGTGATACAGTAGAGTCCCGAAAACTTGGCACTCAATAACCCGGCAGTCCGGATAACTCGGCCACACCCTGGCAAGGTGAAAAAACCCCTAGTTAGTTTTCATTATAGACAGCTTTATGCCTCTTAAAGTATTTTTCTGAGGTCTGTCTTATCAGATAAATTACTGTACACTGTGTATTCATTAATTTTCATTTTCATGTAGTAAAGGCTCTATGTCTTCATAAAGTACGTACTTTTCCTTTGTTTAAGGGTATTTGGGCAGTTTATTCTCTGTTGTATTTTCAAGCAAACAATACGTACAAGTACAGTACAGTATTTTCTGAGGAAACACTCGTACTTATTCTTTTTTAATCCCATTCCCGATAACCCGGCATTTTCACAAACTTGGCCATCCTTCGGTCCACTTTAGGCCGAGTTTTCGGGACTCTACTTTATTGATATTTTATTATGGTATGTAAAATAAAAACATCAATACATTAGGAATTCATAATTAGGAAAAAAAAATAAAATATCAGTAGTGTATTTAATATATGCTTATAAATAGCTTACTTTATTTTTATATGAAATATTTAAAAATTTCAGCTGTTATAAAATAAATATCTTTAATAACTCAAATTTTATAATGTATTTTAAAAACAGGCTTACCATCATCAGAGGTTAATAAAGGAGAACGTGGTGAACCTGGAGCGAGAGGGTTTATTGGTCCTCCAGGTGAGAAAGGAAATAATGGCTTTACAGGTTTGCCTGGACTTAAAGGAGAAATTGGTGCACATGGTATTCCAGGACAGGATGGATTTCCTGGTCAAGATGGATTAAAAGGTAAATTTTTGAATTAACAATTAATGTCAAATCTAACATTTTGGATCTGACAGTGAAATATAATAACCTCAAAAAAACATTTTATCAAGTAATAAACTGTCTTCTTAAAATTAATAGCAGTATAAGAAGTCTGTTACAATAAAACATGTAGAATGATTAGGATCAATAGTATTGGGTTGTTCAGAAAGTAAGTTCGTTTTTTTTTTACCACTGTCACTCCTCGATTGGTCCCTTGTCTGTCCCTAAGCAAAAGACAAGACCTGTTCGAGTCACGAGAAAGGTCCGCTTTGGGGAATTTACCCTAAACCATCTGTTAACACTGGACAGAAGGTGTTGACAGGACTTTGAACTTCATTTTAAGGCTTATTTGTAAAAACTTTTGTTTGATTTTGTGCGATTGTTTATTTTTTGTGTCATCAAATATGGAAGATTGAAAGCAGAATTTTCTCTTCTATTTTGCTCTTTTATTACCAAAAAGGTAAGAATGCTGTTCAAGCGAGAAAAAAATTGTGTGACGTGTATGGAAAAGATGTATTGACAGAACGACAGTGCCAAAACTGGTTTACACAATTTTGTTCTGGCAATTTCAATATTGAAGTTGCACCACGTTCTGGATGGCCAGTTGAAGTTAATGAAAACAAAATAAAGGTACTGATTGAAGCAAACTACCAAATAACAACATGTGAAATCACTAAGAGATTAAATTTGTCAAATTGAACTGTTTATGATTACTTGAAACAAATTGGTTTTGTTTCAAAGCTCGATATATGGGTTCCGCATGTTCTTGTTAAGCCCCAATGGACCTAAGTCTATTGGGCAAAGTGGTCGGGTAAAGGCACATTAATCAAGGACTTTACAATTTTGTACATTTTTAACAATAAGGTTTAATTATGAGTACATAAAATACAAAGTTAATATATTCTAAATGACATGAGAAGGAACATAATTACAATTCTGGGTTTTAGAGACAAAGGATCGAAGAAATTACTTAAATATCAAGATACAGCAATTCACATACCGACAATAATATTCTTCGGACGTTCCTTGAA
>NW_019386228.1:49031-86735 GCF_000671375.1 Centruroides sculpturatus | reverse complement strand
CCTTCGTTCAATTAATCATGCAAATTGCGATAATTTTAATTTGTTAAATGCTATCATTGAATTATATTATACAGTATATACAGTAGAGCCACCATACTCAACCTTTTTTTCTCTCGAGCCACATACACGATAGCTATTACACGCGGGCCGCAACATAACAATTATAATAAAAAACTTACTTAATTTCTCACTTACCCTAAAAATTTAGTGTGACTGTTGATATTGCGAACATTTTTTCACAATTTCATTTAAATCTTTTTTTATACTTTTTTTTGCCCTACTGGCATTAAGAGGGCCTAAGAGGCTCTCTTAGTGCCAGCAAGGACCCAATTAAGAGGCCTATAATGGGTTCGGCCAGGCCCACAATGGTGCGACCGGGTGGTGAGGGACAGGGCCCGACATATCCAAACGGACCACCCCCGAAAATTTCCTGGGGGATTCGCTGACCCGACCGAATTCGATCCAGAGTGGTAGGCTGCCACCTTGACCGCTCGGTCATCTGGCCGTCAATTCATTTAAATCAGGCTTCATGCTACTGTAAAACGGCATCCAGGTGTGATTCAGTAAGCCAGTTTCTATATGTTTTTTGTATATTTCATTTTTGAGTATGACGTTTCACATAGATACGTTGATGCAAACAACGTAAGTAAAATTTGAGCACTTTTTTTAGTCTTATATTGATTGGGAACTACTTTCCAGAAGTAATTATTTTCCGCTCTCTTCCATGTCCGGTCCACTCACAAAAGCTCAGAGGGCTGCAGGTTGAGTATGGTGGCAGTATAGCATCGATTATCCGACTCAATTAAGGACTCGGGTTGATCGGATAACCGAAAAGAATGAAAAAATACATATTTATACTGTATAGTATATTAGTATATCCCATGTAATTAGTATACTAGTATATCGCTATTAACCAACTTCGCGTTGAATTTTCATCGATGTTTAGCCTAACAAATTTTTTAAAAATACTAATCGTTGCTATTGTATCGTTAAAAAATATTTTTAAATTATTTTATTGCTCACAAAACAAATAACCACTCATAATTAGAAAATTAAGTCTCGTTTAATACTGGCCTCCCTTTCATGGTAGAGTCAGTGTTGCCAGCTAAAACACGCAAAAATTTAACAAAAATAATATTAAAGTAGCCAAGACATAGCCAAATATTGTAGCGCCACATCACTAGCGGACATTTGAAATTTGCCGACTAGAACGGTCGGTTAACCGATGTAACGTTTAATCGGGAGTCGGATAATCGATGCTCTACTGTATTTCAATACGTACATGTTTTATTAATAAAGATCTAGTTTACATAATAATTGTAAATTTTTTCGTCCAATGGAGATTATTAATATTAATAAAATTGAAGACAAAGTCTGCTCAAAAGGGATCACCATTTATTTCTTGAGTTCCAGACAATACACATTCATGGCGACCGACCTTCCTTTATAGGAATGTGTATAGTCTGAAACACAAAAAATAAATGGTGGTCCCTTTTGGGCAGACTTTGTCTTCAATTTTATTAATTACATAATAATGTTATTTATATTAAAAATAAAAAAGGATAAATAACAAGAGAACAGTATAGGTTTACTGTTATGTAAAATTGATAAGTGAATGCGGTTTTTATTTGACTATATGTTATATAGGGGAAGGGAGGGCAAGATGGAAGGGGTGGGCAAGATGGAAACTACTTACCCACTCCGAACCGCGCGACGAAGCACCCAAATCTCCATGCACGCAGAGACATCCGGATATCTTGTATTTATGAACGGCGACTCAGATCGGTTGGTGCCACGAAGTGACGTGTGCAAGTATTTCTTATTTCGCAGCAGATTATTATGCAATCATTAGACTTTTGCAGTGTTATTATTTATACCTACAAGGTAAGTATTACTATTTTGTTTTTATACAAAGTATCTACTAGGGATAGATTGCATGAATTGATATTTAAAAAGGGAAAAAATTCAAGGATTTTTAAAGAGTTGATATTATTATCGGCAACGGGAATTTGGGCAAGATGGAAAATTGCATTTTAGGGCAAGATGGAATAGTTTCCATGTAGCAAGCGCAATTATTTTGATTTCTGTTATCAATTTATCTAACTAATTGAGGATGTAATTGTTTCTAGATGGTGAACAAGTATATAAGAAAGAGCAACAGAGGTTGTTGGACTGAAGAAACTGCAGATGGCGATGGATGAAGGTTTTGTGTATTACGTGGAGAACCATATGTGGAACCGCCCACAGATGACTGGGTACAGTGTCCAGTGTGTTGTGGTTGGGCACATGAACTATGTACAGACACAAAAGATGGATGTTTTTCGTGTGTCAATTGTAAAATGTAGGGATATCCTAGGTATTCCATCTTGCCTTCAGCGTGAGGGCAAGATGGAATTTTTTACGTTTTTACTTCATGATTCCTAATAGGTTTTATGCTTAATATTAATTATTTTTAATTACACAGTTTTCCAACCATCTAAGATCTCTGTCGAGACTGATTAAAATAAAAGCTTTATACTATGTTGTTTTATGTTTTTTTACATCATAAAGTTAAACCTTCCATCCTGCCCTCCCTTCCCCTATTTAGCGATCGAAAAGTTTCACTATTGTTTCTATAATCCTGAAACACGGTTACTTGCTGAATAGATCAATCGTCTTTAATCAAATGAAATTAAATACAGTGGAACCTCGCTTAATGAGCATAATTTGTTCCAGAATCTTACTCCTAATGCGAAACACCCGTTAAGCGAAACAATTTTTCCCATATAAATTAATGTAAAATAGATAATGCCTTCCATGCCGAAAAAATACTCAAATATATTATGTATAACGTTTATTCAAATAAAATTATACAATATACATTGTTAAGGGGCGTGAATCATGTTTAACTCTAGTCAAATTAATTAATTCCTAATATTTAATTATAGCCTTTACACAGCCCAAGAATTTGTCGTTCCTATCGTTTGGCGTGTTTATTATATAACGGGCTATGATTGTTAATAATATGAGTAATATGAGTGAACACAAGTTTGGAAAAATGTGTGATCACAGGCGACACTAAGATGATAGCAGAATAAGTGCTAAACACAGACTGATGTAGCATGCGCACAATCCAGGCCTTCCCCTCTCCTGGTCACTTGTTATGCAAAACATCGCTCGTTAAGCGAGTCATTTTACATTTGCTTTACTCGTTATGCGAGGTTCTACTTTATCTGAAATTTATTGATATTAACTTAATCTAGACTATAAACAAACAGAAACAACTCAAACATGCTACTCACCTAATGATTTTTACTTTCCCAGCTGTTATATAAGACACAGGGAAAGTATAGCAAATGTTAAAAAGAATCGCATTCCCAAGACTTTTACCTTTTGGACACAAGGGACCTCGAAACGTCGAGAAATACAAGAAAGTTTGGATTTTTTCCCTTTACATATGGATGTTAGTATGTATATGTGTATATATGACGGAAGAATTTTGTTAATCATTTTTGAAGTTAATAACTCCTGTGATTTTGTCCATAATTTCTGAAATTTTGCAGGAAGGTTTATATATTAGGGAGATTTGTGGTATTAATTTTGGTTGTTATAGGTCGAGGAGTGGGAAGATGGAGGAGTTGTGTGTCATATCTCGAGCAGGTCGGACTTAATGAAGATTTTACCCGTTATTAGCATTAACAATTTTCTATAAAACTCATCCCTACCCTCAAAATTAAGGTTTTCGCATTTTATAATTAATAACGCAAATATTTAAAATCTTTTTTTAACTTCTTTTTAAATATAAAAATTTCGCGAATATCTTCGCTTTCTTTTCGTCTTTTATATCAGCGACAGTTTTTATATTTTTTTTAAAAATTAATAACATTAAGATTTTAAAAATAAAATATCATAATAGATATTTTATTTTTGCAGTTTTAAATTTTATCGCCGGAAGAGTTAAACAACTCGTTGCTGGATATTTTCTTCGGTTTATTTTCTTCGAATATTTCCGGTTAGTTGACTATATTTTAAAAAAATGCATTCTCTAAAACAAGAGTTTCCAACCTAGTCACTATTAGGCTGCAACCTGGTTAAGGTGACAGCCTACCGCTCTGGGGGACCCGGGTTCGCATCCGAACGGGTCGAAAAATTCCCAGGAATTTTTCGGGGAGTGGTCTGTTCGGATATGTCGGGCCCCGTCCCTCACCACCCGGTAGCCCCATTGTGAGCCTGGCCGAACCCATAATGGGCTTGCAAAAAGAGGCCTCTTAGTGCCCACAGGGCGGAAAGAGTTTAAAAAATCATCCGAGGGCGTCTATCGATTATCTGGGAGTTCGATAAATTACTAGGGATTGTTTGGGGATCGCTGTTGGAAAAAAATATATATTTATGTAATGTAATTTTTGAAGTGCAGCGAGTAGCGAGCAAGTTTCCTCGGCAGCGACTCAAATTGATAAATCGCTAAAACACGTTTTGTGAAGTAATGACTCGACACATTTGAACGAAATCTTGCATATTAATATAATAAAATGGTGTGTCGTGACGGAGGCCGGATCTGAAAATTCTATCTAGAACGGGAGATATCGGGGGTCAAAGGTCATCCCATGTTAAGTCAATCGAAAAATTTTGCATTATAAAAACGTAAAGAAGCGAACGCGCGCTATTCTCCATTTGAAATACGATGAAACTCTCGCCAAATATGTTTTAGTACCGATTTTCTTTTTCTATTTTTCTTGAAAAACTGATCATCTATACTTTAACTATATGTGCTAACGTATTACATCTTTCATAAAACAATTAATAATTAAACCTGCATAATAAACAAGGTATAATACGTAACCGTATTATACCTTATTTATTATGCAAGTTTTAGAACCAAGGAAAAATTCTGTATTTATGCATAGTGACTAGTCGCTTTAATTTTGCTCTCCCTAATGATCTAACGTGAGTTCGCAGTCAGAGACGAAGTTTTCCTAGTTATATATGAGTACAGTATATATGCAATACAAAATTTGCATAAATCTGTAAATAGTAAAGCTAGTAAAGTTAGAAATGTGTTGTTTTTCTTTTTCATAATCTATACCAGCGATTCTCAATGTTATTAGATCTCTGAACAACGCGAGTCACAGATGAGCCATGGATTGTATATGTCACCTTGTCCACTTCCTATCCTGCAAATATTGAATATAATAAGATGTGGACCACAATATTTTGTCTCTCTGGTATGAGAGATACGTGATGCGTAAAAATGTTTTTTCCTCTGACTGAACACAGAATTGCATTTGAAAAAATATCAGCAACGAATTGCTTAACTTTCCCGGATACATTTAAAACTGCATGTGGCGCCATATGTATGGTATTTTATAAAAAATTATATAATTAATTATTATATTAATAAAATGGCGAAAAGATTAGAGGGCAGGGATGAGTTTTATACAAAAAAATTGTAAATGCTAATATGAGTAAAATCATCATTAAGTTTGACCCTACTAGAGATACATATGACCCTCTATATCTGAACTATTCTCAACCTTTAACCATTAAAACTTAATAACATGAATCCCTTTTTTTGCAGTTTTCGACGTTTCAAAGTCCTCTGTGTCTAAAAAATGTAAAAATCTTGAGGGTTATTATTTGACCAATCGCCAAACTTCTCATCTGTTATATACAACAAAGCCGGAAAAATAAAGACAAAATTAATTAACATACAGTATTATTATAACAAAGTGAATTTATATTACGGTCGGATTGAATTAATAGGAATAAGGAAACGATCTGCTAAGAGAGTACCTCTCGGGAGGACTTTAATAGAAAAGTTGCACGTATTTAGAAAACCCACAAAACTCCACGCGGCAACACACGAGACCAACTAACCACAAGTGTTCAGTGCTTTTTATTCGGTGGACATGAATTTATATTAAAAATATTGGTATGTCTATACATAAATAGAATCCAACTTACAAAGTCTAAGTGCCAACTAATTTGTTTAGTAAGTCGTTTATATATATATATATATACACTAAATTTTTCATTCATTATATTTAAATAGGACTTACTCTTCTGAAATCTTAGCTTGCGTTTGCGAAGCAAGTGCTTATAGAATAAGCCACACTGCCAAAAGCAATTATATAATTGCATTTTATCGACAAAAATGATACGCAAAGTTC
Source organism: Centruroides sculpturatus (assembly GCF_000671375.1). Lineage (NCBI taxonomy): Eukaryota > Metazoa > Arthropoda > Arachnida > Scorpiones > Buthidae > Centruroides > Centruroides sculpturatus. The sequence continues at coordinate 80,589 of NW_019386228.1, read as the reverse complement.
AAATTGATAATAAAAATATAATGCTTTGGATAAAATGGAAAAAAGGAATCAAAATATAAAACAAAAGTCAATTTATATAAGATAAAACTCAAAAATAAGAAAATTCCTACTGTATGAAAACAAAACACCCGAGAGAAAAAAATACGCCAGAAAATTTGATGGTGATAGGAAAATCTCTCTCTTGATAAGTTAAACCCGGAAAATATAACTCTTTTTTCGCTTTCTGTTTATTCGCACAACACACTTTACATTAGTGATTTCACATTGTAATGTGTTAATTAATGTGTAAATTGTATAATAATCGGAATTTCGAAAACCTTTGTGGAAGGGAGAAACGAATTTTAAAATATTTTTTCGAGGTAAATATCTCATAATTTTCTCTCAATATATGAGAAAATATTTTCATATTTTCAACCCATATACTTTAATAATTTTATTAAAATGAATAAATTAAATGGTAAAAATCTTCATAATATATTAAGCATAATTAAACGTTAAATGTAGGATAATTAATCATCACTGTGTCGAGTCGAATTCCGAAGCTAATCATGCTTCTGAAAAGCTTTAATTACAATTAAAAATATATCAGCTATGATTTAATATAATCGAATTTCTTTATTTGATTCGATATTATAAAAATAAATTTTAAATATTCTCGGATTTAATGTCTTTTTCACTAATGAGTAATACATTTTTAATTAATTTTTTGATAAATCTATGAGCATTATTCATTTATCAAAAATTCAAATAAATCAATTTTAAGTCCATTATTAATTTAAAAATTATTATATAATTTAATAAACATGTTCATCTTAATGTATAATCAATAAAACAGATCGACTTAAGTCCTAAATAATTAAAAAAATGCAGTAAAATATGATTAATAACTGCACATTTCACAATATTTATAATAATTTCACGATTGTTTGGATATAAAAATATGCAAAATGTTTACGTTCATGTATGCAGTACCGAATTCCCACTAAACCCGGGTCTCGGGTGCCCCAAAATTGGAAAATACTGTACACTTGCAACCGTATATCATAATTTACAAATAATTCTGTAGATGCAATTAGATGTTATTGCTTTATAATGTAGAATTATGCAGAAGGAGACCCAATCTTCTGTAGGCCGAATTAGTTGCCTTAGAAGGTCTTAATCAGCCACTGCCAATGCATGATAAACTCTGAATTAATCTAACTAAAACGAAATACGTTCCTAAATTTAATTTTAGAACTGATTTTTGTGTATTTAAATGTTAAAAGTTGCATAAAACGATTTTAGTTAACTTTTTTTTAAGAAAAAATACGTTAAAACTTCTTGTAAAACTTAATATAAGATAAAGTTTAAACCAAAAGCCTAATCCTAATAAGATTCTTTTGATATTTTATGATTTAAAGTGAAACTTGCGTAAACAGGAATTGCCAGGTACCGATTTTTTTCGTTTTGACAGGTTTCCGTTTTATTCAACTTTCGTTCTTACTGTAAAAATGTATACTTTAATTTTCAGATATATAATTTTTATAAATCGTTTTAAATTTGGGGAAAAAAAATATAGCTACATTCTGCTTTTTATATTTCTCCAGTCATGTGATTAATTTGAAACTTGAAATTGAAATTGTTTGGTAAGCATCAAAAATTTGTGTATTGTTTCTATTTGCTAGAAATCAACTTCTGCTATAGAAAAATATTGAAAACATGATTCAAAAAATAGAAAAGTTAGTTTAGTATCCTAGAGATGTGAATATCTTATTATTCAAAGAATTTAGTTTCACTTGGATTGTCCATAAATTACGTAACTCTATTTTTATTCTTTTCGACCCGCCTCCCACTCCCCAATACCATTTTGTAACGCTATCGTACAACCCACTCTCAAAATTACGTAAAGCATATCCTCGATCAATTCCCCTTAAATGTAGTATGGAATAAAACACAGCACGACACATCGAATTTGTTACATTATTTTATTCATTATATGTATCTCGTACAAAGCACTGGCACGAAAATACGCTACGTAACACTTCAGAAAGAAAAATGAGTTATTCTGTTACCCAAGGGTTGAGAACCTAGCATTACGTGATATTTTTGTAAACAGTTCCATCTCCTTGTAACACACATAACTATTACCTTGCATACACAACCACCCATATATGCGTTATGTAATTTATGAATAGCTCTTATTAAGAAGAAATTACACTGAAAAAATTAGGATTTAATCAAACCTAATTTAACACTAGAGTAGTCGTCAAATAATCAATAGTAATGTCATAACAACTAGACTATCAATAATATTCTCGCAATCTCTCGCTATTATTAATCAAAGAATGAAGAAACACATGTAATTAATTATTAGTGTTTTAATTAAGAAAATTATAGTATTGTAATTTATTATATTAAATAAATTTTTTAACGTAAAAAAGAAAAAAATACTTTTTTATAAAATATGTTTTATTAAAATATATAGTTTTTAATCTCAAAATATACGTTTCATTTGTACAAAATTATATATTATATACATTAATACTTTTCACATAAACTGTATAAATTCTTGTACGTAAATTCTTTTTATTTTTGTATTTTAAACCGTCACCGGAATTGTAAGAAGTATCGAGAGACAAGAGCATTGATCTCGTACTCTTCTTCACATAAATCGAATGTAAAGTAAGAAGAGAAATTTTACGATTTCGTTCTGGCAGCTCTATAACAATGATACTTTCCATTTCTCAGAATAACATTGAGATCAATCTTACACAAAAACCATAAAATTTTACACGGTTACCGTTCTATTTCGTGTTTACAAACACAGCATAGAATTAATGAACTTTCCTTGTTATAACATCAAATTTTACTTTATTTTTTAATACTCTATGCAGCATATATAATACAATAGCTTTCAGAAAATAGAAAGAAGATTAATCTTTCGAAAATAAGAAAAAAGCGTAAGAAACTGTTTAATTTTTATAAATATGTATATCTGTATGTATATGTATGTACTTGTATTTACATGTGCGTGCGTATGTGCGTGTATTTTCATTAATAATCTGTAAATATTCTTTATAAGATTAGGCTAACATTCTTTTAAAGAAAAAGAAAATATTTTCTATTTTTATTGACATTTTTATATTAAAGTGTATAAAATATACTCCAATAGATGTAGATCTAACCTTTCGATATATTTGTTTATATAAATCGATATATAAACTATGGAATTTTATTTCTAAAAATATTAAATATCAATATAATACAGAAGACCTGAGAAAATATGCGAATAAGTTTCAATTCACTCTTTCTTATTCGTGTGAAATTTATATAGAGTATACCGGATATATAGTAGAGCATAGCGGAGCAATCAGAAACTTCAAATAGGGGGCAAAATTTTTTGTCAGGTTTTTATTATAAAATTTATAATAAAAATAATTACTTTTTAATAATGCTATTGTATATGATGGCTATATGAAAGATAATCAGATTAATTTTTAGAAATCGAATCATTGTATTGTTAAAAATTAGTTTATCTAGCTGTAAATTTTAAGCTGAAATATTAGGTTTGTTGTAACAATAGAAGAAATTAAATATAGTCAAACCTCTTAACAACGAACACTGGCGGAAACATAACTGGCCGCTGTTCGGAGGTGGCCGTTGTTTAAAAATTATTTCGTAAGCATGTTTGTTAAAAGGTAAGTTGCTAAAACGTAGCTGCTGTTTAGAGATGGTCTCTATTCGAATTCTCTATAAATGTGTCTATAACGAAAGGATATTTTTTAGCGAACAAAATAAATTTCAACTGCAATACTAGTCTGTTTCTTAAGCTATTTAAAAACCGGTATACTACTATGCAACATGATTCGTAACTTATTTTAATTAGCAATTTATTAATATAAATTCAGATTCATCTACTATAATTAGTTTTAAAATTACTGTAATGTTTTTTTTATTAATATGACGATAATATATCATAGATTTATATTTGTGAGATCATGTAAAACAATTAATTACTTTTCATGACGTCTATTGGTCCAAAAGATCAATAGTAACTTGCTAGCGTAGCAAACACCTCTTTTCTTCGACTAATTACATATTCTTAATTAATCACATAATTTGATGCTTCAGGCTTAAGAACAGCCTATATACTACAAAAATAATTAAAGTATTTGTATATATTAATTATTAGTCAAATAATGAAAATAAATTCTAATTTTATGCTATCGAGATCAAAAGTATTACACACAATTATACGTTTTAACGATGTCGAAAATTCATTTGAACTTATTGTAAATTATCGCAACTAAATTGTAACTTTATAATTTATTTGCGATAATTTGATTAATACTGAAATATTATTTAATTATCTCTATTATCGTCAGATCGTCTTCTTAGTGACGATAATTCAGGTATTTCTCCCAGTTCTGCCGATCCACCATTCCTCGAAAAAGATCGTAAACCTTGATGAAAAAGATTCCAGCCTTTAAGTCTACTTAATTGAATATAAGGAAGCACGGAGAATATCCAAAGATATAGAATTGACACCTGAAAAAGATTATATTTAATTATTGATTAGTTTTTACCTGTTACTCTATTACTGAATAATGCATAGACAGATTCTAGTTTCGAAGGTGACTGACTAGAGGAAAAAACAATTTTGAATTACGCGACTAACGAAACAAATGCTATTGTTACTATGTGCAGTTACGTGCTGTTAGATTGTAGAGTTCATATACATTTACTTTTGCCTAATTTACTATTAAAATTTCTTTTTGGGATGGATAATTTCAGGAAACTAGTTGAGAGAAAAAGAGCAATTTTTTGAATGGATGATGTACGGGGATCCAATTTCTCGTAATATAATTTATCTATTTAAGTCTATGGCGATTTACTGTCGCGCAACAGAAAATCGTGTTTGTGTTCCTAGACTAAGTAAGTCAAAACTTCAAAGAGTGTTCAGTAACATAATCTCTGGGTTTGCTCTTTGAAGGATTCCGGGTGGCTGGCCTCTTTACCTTAGTAAATAAATACCGTTTTTAAAATAAACTTAGAAAAAACTTTGAATATGACAAACGCACTTACACACATGTACTGTACAGTACATACAATATCCAATTTACTCTTCATCTATAGAAATACAGGGCGAATTGGTGAATTGTTCTAATTCGGGTTCCCTAAAACTGGTTCTAGTTAGGCTACTAAACGTATTATTAAAAAATAAGCGATGTAATTTTACAGTAAGACGATAATTTTGAGATTAATGTTGTCATTTTTAACAAACTCTTGATATTAAATCGACAGTTTTATAAAATTTGTGGAGTAATAATTTCGAAAATATAATTTCAGATCGGTCACCTCTAGATTAACTAGCTATAGATAATTTTTACTAGCTTAATTCTAAATAAAAACATAATATGAGTAAAAACTTTTAAAAAATTGTATTTAATATTATAAGTATTATTATTTATGTTTAATTCGTATTCGAAGTCGATAATTATATATCACTTTATGTAAATAAGAGTTCAGAATGTAGGATCAAAATTTTGTTGACTGCACTTATTAAAGTGCAGTCAACAAAATTTACTACTGTAAAATAATATCATTAGTTTATAACCCAAAATATTTAATTATTAACACATGCCACATAATCTTTGTACAATATTTATAGAAGTATTTACAGTAGATTGAAGGAAAATTGAATAATTCTGTGTAAATGTAAATGACGAATTAATATTGGAAGCACTTTCTTCTTGATTACTTCTTTTTGTAGTTTCGGGCTGTATTTTGGTCTATTCATCCAAAATTATGCGTTTAAATCCACGTTTAGAGATGTAACGCTGCTAATTCTTGTTGCTGTTGTTTATTGTGTAAACAACAGCAACAAGAATATTATATCTATATGGTCTATATGGAAATTTTTTATTTTATTATAACTTGGAAGAATCTATTTTATGCTCATTAAAGCATTGATCTATTTAAATAAACACACAATAAAATTGCAAATATGAACATGATAGAAACTATATTGTTCATATATAAAAACTTTAAAATAATTTTAATAAAAGAAAGAAGTCACTTATGAATCATTTAACGTTATTTAACGCTAACTATTGAAATTTTTGATTTTATTAGATTTTTAAATTTTATATATTTTCAGATTTACTTGATCATCACGTTAGAATTATCAAGTATTTCTGAATAATACAAAAAGTACATTATTTTTTTCAACACTTCTAGAATTTTCTAACTCATTTATTGTTTTTCCTTATCGTGAAGCACTGGTCATTGTTTAAATATAGGATAAGTCTTTTAAACATCCCCAATCTGTTTGATTGCTGATATTATACAAGTTTCAGTTCATAAATATATATGTGCATATAAATATACATATATTGTCTAAGAATTGGTCTTTTTTTTAAATAGTTTGTTATAAAGCTAAAAGTATTCGTCGGTCCTTGAAGAACATAATGTTCTGCAGCTTATTCTCGTATTGACTAAAACGTGTAATTAGCCACTGCATCATACTGTATAATTTAGGCTTTTTTTTGTTAAAAAAGTTATATAAAATTACCTGTATCCAGTATGCCCAGTTATGAACGTACCATACTTTAACTTCTATAACAAAAAACAGGTTGTAGGCAGTGGTTAAGTGATTGACCAACTCCGCCATGTTTCCAATTACGTATAATAATGGCGCCGTAGCTGCTACGGTTCCTGAAAAAAAAATAATAAATAAATAAATAATAAAAATTGAACTACCATTTATCGTTGACCTCGGTGCTTCTCCACCCAATCGTAAAATCAGGCCAAGTTCAAAGTAAATTCTCTACTCCCTATTCCTCGCTCGTCCCTGACACGTTGACGTCATCGACCCGGAAACATTTGATTTCGTGGAAATATTCAAATTGTCTCAAATCGCCTCTTCAAACTTGTTATTATTCGACCTCTGGTCAATGTTAAACAAGCCGGCGCCATCATCTTTTCGAGAATTAGCCAGTTGCGTCACTGTTCATGAAATGTAATTCGTATTCTCACCCTCTTAAACGTTGACATCATCTGTTAAGTATATCCGGTATGAAGTAATCTTGAATTTTTGTCAGTTATCCGATTTCGGATTGTAGGACACGTTAGTTGGCCAAACGGATCGAGGAAAACCAATACAAGGAGGATTTTATTGTTTTTTTCGATAATCTAGACTAGAAACAGGACGTCTTTTCTTACACCTTTACAAATAGAAGAAAATACCTATACCGGCATAATATCGGATTTCTTGTTTAAATTCTCCAATAACCATTAATCTTATTCTAATGTCAAATCTTATACTAAATAAAAAAAAATTAATATATGAATTAAAGCAAAGGGATGAAAAATACCAGAATTGCAAAAAGGGGGACTTGTTTAGAAGACAGTAAAAATGATTAAGTGAGAAAATAATAATAGCTTAGGAAACTTTAGAATGCTTTCAGTTATGATAAAATTATGTATAATTATAATAAAATTTAAAGTTATTTCGTAATAATGTAGTTTTGAAATGACTGCAGTTTATAAAATACCTTTTAATTACGAAGACCGACTTAAAAATTATAATATATTATCATTATCGTGTCACCATATGTTTTCAATCTGATGTAATTAAGATAAATGCTTAAAAATAAAACATTTAATTTTCACATTCTTATAATAATATATGATTACTGTATAAGCTTATATGTGCAAGTAGTATACACTACACTTCCTTAGATTTTTTCCTACTAATATTAAATGTCTGTAAAATAATATTAAAAGTAAATGAATAATACTTTTATGTAAGGTTTATATAGCCTATAAAATAATACAATTGTTTTTAAGGTTTAGTTTAGCTACTACTACTTCTGTTCTTCCATAAGTTATAATGTATTTTTTTCCAATGATATAATAAGTTATAACGCTTGACTATAAACTATGTTAATATATTTTAGTACTTATAGTATCATTTCTTTCGATGAATACGTTGTAAGTGATAAAATTACGCACAATTCGTTTAAACACAAATTTTAGATGCATTGAGGTATTTTTTTTTATATTAAAATAAAACTAACACCGAAAGTATTAATTTATTCATGAATAAAAGCAGAAATTTGGTATAATAATTAGAAGAGAAATGAAAATTGAACAAGTCTTATTAATCACTTTTTGTAAATTATAAAAGGACATTCCACCCTCAGAAAGAGTGTGTTAATTGCATCGATCAATTATTATTTAATTTTTGCATAAATTACCTTGCAATGTGAAGAGTGGAGAACGAAGATGACGTAAGACAGATGCAGCATTTTTGCGGGATGCGGTTGCTATGACTACCGTCAGAAGGAACAGATTGAGAGTGGACTGCAAAACGCAGACGGCGGATGTGGCGATCTTGCAGAATTTTCCGACTGAAATTAGAAGATGAGTTTTTTGTTTGTCTGTAGGGAGATTTTTCTTACAGAAGCGAGTACTTACATTCATAAGTAGCGTTGGCGAAATTATAAAAGCATTCTTCTTTGGTTTCTCTCCCTCTGCGGATTTTCACGCATCTCGACCACAGTCCAGCGTGTCCACGAGATTCGACTGAAAAGAGAAATATGACAACATGAGCACCTTTCTTCCAAACTTATAGATTTAAATAAGAAAAAAGCGTAAATAAAACAAACAATTCTCTATTGATTGAGATAGAAAAATTGACCAAAAATTGTATAAATGCTTTCACTTTCGTAATTTATCATGCTCATTCTTAAATGCGTATGTAGGTCGCCGATTTGATTTCTTAGGTATTACTGTGTTTACCTGCTACACTCTTTTGAACATTGTCACGTGATTTCAAAAGTATGTTCACATTTTTCGAGGTTATAACGGGAACATTCGACAATTATTCTCAATTTTCGTAGGCTATAAAAACCGGCTCGTACATAAAAACTTTCGGAACTGTTTCATACGTTTTAATTTCGCTAAATTCAATTCGATTAACGTGTCTTAAGTATTAATTTTTTTAACTCGTTATCTCGGAAAAGTCAAATTAGAGTTTTCTAAAGAGTAGAAACTATACAGACTCTTGACCATCCATAATTTTTCACTTTTAATTTCACCTATAGGAAGTGTTCTATCCATTCGACTTTTACAAAGGTAAGATATTTCACATGACGGTAAAAAAAAATTATAGAGAAGGAGCGATGAGTCGGGTGGAGCGTCTGATGGACGCCAAAGAATCGATATTATCTCGGCACTGCGCGTAACCCTCGGAATATTTGGCGCCAGACCTGGCATAATTCGCGGCCGGAGGCCTTGAGATGCCCACAAGTCTCCCATATACGGGACAAAAGACCTGTTTACCTGTCGCCGGCCAGGAATCGCCAGTCGCAAATACCTGTCATTCTTTACGTGACCCGTTTGCCTTAAACGTCCTCCAACGAGCAGACTCGAATCGAACGATTATTCTTTCCTTAGTTCCATTGTTTCGTGTTGGATAGGAAAATCGAGTGGATCCATCAGCCGGCGATCGAGACTTCATCGTTACAAGTCGCTCGCGAATAATTGTAATCAATTTTAAGTTAAATAGATGGCGTGACCTTTATGCGAGTAAAACGTGACTCCCGTCAACGCGTCACCATCCACAGTAGTAGCGCAAGTAGTAGTATCATAGAAATAGTTTTGTATTAGTAAGGATAGGTAATTGAGGTGCGTACTACATTTAATACGGATGTTTTAAAGTGCTTTCTGAAAATTACCGAGTAAAAGGTTTTAAGAAACATTAATAAAGTCTTATTTCACTTAATATAAGCCTAATATCGCGAACAAAAACAATAATAATAATTATTATTTCCTAAATAATATAGTTAAAAATTGAGATAAAAAAGCAATTTTATATACTATAAAACACTATATAAAACACTATAAGCAGAACTTACTATATTAAAAGTACTGTACATAGTAATTCTACTATTAAACAATGTTTATGATAAAGTATTTTTATAAAAGCCTGCTAAATTTTCTGTACTTGTCCACGAGTAAATTTATAGTTTTTTTTTTTTTAATTTATTAATATAGATTCGTTTGGATTCTCATAAATGACATCTACAGAAGTACCGAATATAAATTCAATATTAAAAATTTATTGTTGTTGATGTTTTTGATAACGAAAAAATTTGTAAAATCGATTTTCCGTATATTTTTAACGAAATTTATTAAATGCCTAAACATTATTCGTGTATTTGATAAAAAGTGTTTAGAGTAAATTATAAGTATCTTAAGTTTAACAATTTCCGTCTTCTGGCTAAAGTAAGTTATTATTTATATAATAAAGAAAGAAAATATGAGCTTAAAGTTATTCCCAAAATATATTATCTAAAATTAATTAATAAAAAAATAAAAATAAGAAAGAATCTAACGTTGACAATGCATTATTTCCCAAAAATTTTGATACTTAACTGATGGTTTGAGAAAGTTTTCAAACTGGTTATAATAGTTAACGCGTTCTTATTCTAAAGTTTGTTTGCGTTACGTAACGAAACATTCTGAAAATAAACAAAACAAATTTACTTTTGTTTATGCTTAACTATCATTTAACGAATAAGTTTCGCGTTTCTAATAGAAAGAGTCGGGTATTATCGAAATTTAAAACGGCATCGTCATAAAAGTAGAATCATCTACGTAAAATTCAATCTATCAAATTGGGATATTCCAATGAGGAACCGATCACGTGATTGGAAGATATTCTCTCACCTTCCTGGCTGCGACCGAAGTGATCGACGTTGGTCATGTTATAGCGGAAGTGCCAAGAGGTCCAGTAAGTACCAGCCAAAGAAGCGAGTTGAGCCACCAACATGACCAGTTGGCAAGAAACGAAGAGGAAAAACAGCAACTTTGTCCTGATGGTCATGTTTGCCGTGTAAAAAGCGGCACGTGCGACGATTATCGCCCGCACTCATTTAAACTACGTCATCGAGCAGCCTTCCAATAAAAACGTGAGTTATACGCGGGGTGCGAGGAAGGGAAAATACACTCCTCGCCGTCTGGTGACCTGCCTTCTCTCCAAAGACGTTGTATTGTAGATATCTTTACACCTGGCTTCACGTAATTCGAATAATGCTACATCTTATGCACGATTTGTGTATAAATACGTGCCTAAGTCTTACATTTCACGCACTCCTACAATAGAAACATAATAACATCATTATAAACGAACTATTTCCCTTATTTTCGATCCGAATTTTCTAATAAAAATAAAACTTTCCATTTAATATAAGTATGATACAGTATAGTTGATTTTATTGTTTCGTTGGCTACAACGACAACAAATCTATTTACTCGATATTAAATTCTATATTTTAAACTAAATGTTAATCGTCATATGCCCGTATTCGGATCAAGAGTTACCTAATTACCGTTCATTTTACTTTTAATACGTAGAGTCTTATTGATTAACTTCTAACTCTAACGCTTGATCCCTGATTGTGAATACGGGCAAAAGCGAATGTTTATGAGAAAAAAGTACAAATTGGATTTAAAAAAAACTATGTTTATTATAGTTACGAAATTATTCGATAGATGGAAACACTAACAATTATTAGTGACTCGCATTAAACTCGGGTTTGGGTCGATATTTCGTTAAACGACGCGAAAATAAGTTCTCCGAGTTAATTTAGAAGGAACGAAAAGGCAAAGATGATGGCTAAACTATAAGCCTGCAGCGAGGTTTCCGGGTTCCCATCGTCATTTTAATTGTCAGAAATCACAAATAGATGATGACACGTCGAAAGGACATTTAATTTTCTACCATAATCTAAATCTAGATATCGGGAAGATTCGATAACCAGTTCTAGGTTAGATTATAATTGATTGCTAGAGTAATCGTTTACGGATTAACAGATAAGTTTAACAAATCAAGCAATTTATAACACAATTGAAAGCAAAATCTAGTTGAAATTAGATATTGAAATATGTGGCAAATTCGGACACGATTCTAGATAATAGAATAGATGAATGTCGTCAAGTGGATAATCGTATGTAGACGTTAGCAATTTCAATGAGAGAGAAACAATGAGGAACTCTTTCATCTTTCGTAAATTTAATTTTATCTCCCATGACGTAACTGATAAATACCTACTGATCATAAACTATTTGAAAAAAGAGGGATATTTGCTATAAATATTACTAGTGAGGAGAGATAAGTTATAATTAGAAACACGGATAATTTATTCATGTTTCTAATTTCGTGTTTCTAATGCTGTCGGATCAGAAGATTAAGAGCAGAAACAGAACGACCAAGTAGAATAAAATCAAGATAAAATCCTCATAATTTGAATTAAAAATAAAAATAAATTATCGTACAGTTGGCATTGCAAGCGTTGTTATTACATTCAAATCGGTTGCATACTCGTAATTCTAAGATAATGCTTTACTTTTCTCCGCTTTTTACTATTTCATCAAATAGTTGAGGTAAAGAGGCTGAGGATAACGCCATTAATCTAATCGATGCTATCCTCAGTCTAATTGTCTGATCTAGCTGATGGAAAATGTATTCTATGAGAATTTGCCCTTGTTCTCAATTCTACTTAATCGACTACAATTTTGGTGAAGATCCCAACATGGCAAATAATTTCATTTATCGATAATACTGGCGAATGATTTTTAGACGCATAATAATGACAATTACTTATTTAATCTTCCAAATTTAGCAATATTCTGTCGATATTTCATTGGGAAAAATCATTTATTAAACGACAATGTTTATTTATGACGACGTTCATTTTTAAAAGTGCATAAAGATTTTTCGAACAGATTTCCTTGGATTTTGTGTGCTTTGGTCTACTAAATCCTATAATTTAACAAAGAAACAACATGTAGATTTAGAAGACAATGAATATCTAATAATTTTGGGATACTTGGAATAGTTTGATTAAAATAAAAAACAAAATTTTCGTTATCAATTTTTATGATTTCTTTATATTTATAGCTGTTTACTGTAACTTGGCTGGAATAAATTCGAAGGATTAAATACTCACTTTAAAGAGTTAAATGATAGGTTTCTGAAGACAAAGTCTGCCCAAAACGGGACCACCTATACACTTTACAGGAACACGAGATAAATAAATAGTCGTCCCGTTTTGGGCAGACTTTGTCTTCAGAAACCTAATAATATAATTGCCATTCGGACGAAAATTTATAAAAGAGATAAATAATATCATACCGACCGATTATTGAAATTATTGAAGTAAATTAGATGCTTCTTCCATAATTTGTAAATTTTGAAAAACTCGCGCCATTCCAACGAATAAAAAGCTGTGGAAAGGTATAAGTAAATCGATGAACAGAAATTTACCTTTGTCTGTCTGGTTTCGCATACCAGGATTGAGTACGTAGGCCAAGTGTGTTTAATCACGTGACTTCTATCAGAATTGTCCATCGTGTGGAATGAAGAAGCAGAAAATTCAATCTCCCGAACAATTTGTTAGAAGCTTCACGTTCTTCCACCGTGAGAACGTCACCTCCTGTCCGAACTATCAAACGAAAATGGAAAATTTTCGTGTTTTTTTCCGTTTAGCGCCTCCCCCTTACGACACGCGGCAATTTTTATATCGTGACGTACCCACGATGAGGTGATTCACGTGATTTTTCGAATACAAAAAGATAAAGTTAAATTTGATCATTTTTTCTTTTTTATTTCATTTGAATGTCAATATGGCTATTGACTGAGCATGGTGGGTAGCCACATCTTGATCTGACATTTTCTTTTACTGCTTAGTAATATGAAAAAAATTTAAATCATGTGACTTCTGTTTAGATCGAAAGTAAATTTATTTTGAACGAATAGATGGACAGCATTATTGTAAAATAGACAATTTTAAATGGTCATTACATTATTTCTGAGATAAAAAAAATAATTTCCTTTATAAATTGTTGCTTGTTTGATTCGTGGCGAATAAAATTCAAGTTTAGTAACGCAATTCGAAAAAGTCACATTATCTATATTTTAAACTGAATGCAGTATCCGAATTATCTGAAACATCGTACAGAACTGATTGTTATCGAGTTTAGACGTAAACATGTATCAATAATCCGGTCCGTTTCGAAAGTGACAGATATCGATTTATCAGGTAACAACTCAAGAAAAGTAATTACTTGACCAAGTGTCGAAACGGTTACTTTCAGAAGCTTGGTATCCTCCGAGAAATAAAAGAGTTGGGATTAGAAAAAAGACCAAACTCTGCAATAATTGTATCTGATACAGTTTACTGATCCCCGTCGAGATCCGAAGAACAAATTACAGTAATGAGCGATACTTTTTCCATTCGGAAATGAATCTAATCGCGTGATTTCTTTATTTAAATAAAAAGAAATGTCGATGTGGTAGAGGAAAACGTAAAATAAGTGTTTTATTATGGCGAAACGATAAAAAAAATCAGCAAAGAGGCGGAGAAGCAGCAGGTAGACGGAGGATGGACGAAGTGAGCATGCTCGCGATTTTCGGTGGAAACCGAACACGTGAAAATCGGCTGCACATTCGTCCGCTCCACTCGCTCGAGCTGACCATGTCGGCCGATGACGCACCCCGGTGAGTGACTTTTTTTTTAATATTTACTTTCCTCCGACTAGGTGAGCGCTCAGATGTCGATTCGCTATTTTAAATTCGAGTGACTCAGTCACATGACGAGATTTAATTAAATTACTCGAATTGGATCTCGTGATCACAACATTCGTGTGGTTCTTTAATGCAATTACTTATCAGAAGATTACGGATACGCCAGGTAAAATTCCGTTTCTCTTAGTTTAGCGAATCGAATGATGCTTCACGTGATGCAGTTGAAGGATGTTCTTCGAATTTAATTTAGTATTCCTGTTTAATCGGCGATCAATGATAAATATATTATTTTAGGATTCATCCTTCCTAACAAGCTTAAACCTATCGAAAAAGATTGGAAAGGTGTTAGAGTAATTTTTAAGTTTAAAAACTATAAAAGAGAAAATATAAAACGAGAATATACCTAAAGAATAATATTGAGTCGTGTTATGTAATCTAGTATCTTAAATTCATGATAATAATTCTAGATAAATAATAATTTTCGAGTTAAAATAATAACTAATTATGAAAACCCTAATTAATTTGATAATATTAATATTCATTAACTATACAACATGGGTAGACTCTTTAGCCATTTATTATAAAATAAATATTATTTTAACTTGTTGTTATTGAATTATTTGCAGTTTTAACACATTTTAATTTAACAATATTTTCTCATACTTTCATAAAAGTCAAAATGTAGCTAAAATTCTCAGAAAAATGCGGGTAAGATTATTATTTCAAATATGATTTATGCCAGAAAGTTTGTCAAGGTGTCTGGCGGCGATTGTTCGATTGGTGGCGAAGAAAGTGCCGAAATAATTCGGATTCCATTAGGTGTAGTCCTTCCTTATGAGCTATTCATTTATATTAAACAGGACAAGCGGCGATTCTGATAGTTAAATATCCGTTCATAAGGAGCTCTTCTCCTCTATTCATTCAGTATCGATCTGTGCAATATCGTCTCATTAAAGACCACCTAACTACACACCACCCTATTAAGACGACACCTTAATAACCTACAATTCTTTCATTAATAAACATCGGCAAATTCATTTAAAGAATTTCCAAAGCCTCATATAGTCGTTGAGATTATCATGATGGAAGGCGATGGAAAATATTACATATAATTTTCCTATAACTTTTTAATTAAATGAACATCGCTCAATTATAATCCTTTGTTAATTTAATTTAAAATTCAAACTACAACGGGACTTTCATCATTTAAAGTATAAACACGTTGTCGAGTAGGCATTGATAGATATCGGCCCAAAAATATTGGAAATGTTTCTAAAACGCGTCGATCTGTGAAATATAAAGATATTACTCTTTGATAAGGTGTTGACAGAAATATTGATGTTATAGGCTTCGATGTTATTGTTTGATAAGTGTTTTATGTTGTAAATATATTTTTCGGAGTATTAATTAATTGATAGTATTACACGCTAGCCTATAGCATGTCAATCTTTAATAATTTCCTAGATATCAGATTATAAAATATTCAATAGAGTTTGTCTATTTTAACAGCGCATTTAACAGCGCACATAACTATTAATTAATCAGTAAATTTCATTAATCAAGACTAATCGCGTTTAATGTAACTTATATAAGTAAATCATGAGATTTATATAAATTACTAAACACAAATGTAAATTTTATTGAGTAAATTTAATCGGAATATCGAGAAAAGATAATTTCGCAGGAAGAATTTTTTAATAATTATATGTAATAAACTTCATTATTAAAGGAATTCATTTATAAATATTTAAATGATTCCTATCTGAGGTATCCATGAATGAGAATTTATATATGAATATTAGTTGTTCCTGGAAATTTATTCATTACTTTAAAATTTGCTTGAGCACGCAAAAATTACATAAAATTAAAAGTAATTTTACTATTTATCATTTAAAAATAATTAATTTTTATTATTTATATGCTTTTTTACCGGTTTTATGCAAACGGAACATCACTTGTTTCGTGATAGTAATCTCTTACACACGATAAAACTTGTAGCACAATAAATATTTTAAAACACTTTTTTTTTTTTAAAAAAAAATAGTAAATATCGTAATTTTCTGAATATAAGACGTTTCTGTAACGAGTAATTCTTAAAACATATTTACGCATCTTTTAAAAATCGAATATAGAAAATTTCGAATCTATAATGAAATATTTTTTTCGTATCCCTCGCCACTTCAGACAAAATGGCGAAAGAACATAAATTTATTTTTTCCTAGGTGTTCCTTATACGTAGAAACAACGTCAATAATAGTTATTCCGAATGAATTGTTCGAAAATATAAAATGTAACAATAAAATTGAAAATATTTGTAAATAATAGGGCTTCAGATATATTTATGTTTTAAATAAAATTAAGAATACGACGAAATTTTTAACATATTCACTTTGTTTATATTTAAAACATAACACAGTAAAAAATTAATAATTTTTAAAATTATTAATTTAGTTTTGTAAATATAACTAATTAAAAAGATTAAATCCTATCGAAGCGAGCATAGTTTATTTTAAAGATTTCTTACGTTATCATGTATTATGTTAATAAGAAGGAATTTACCGTAATCTGAAATTGTCTTAATTACACACGCTTACTTTATAAATTATAAACGACGAAGAAACAGCACCTGTTCCTTTCAGGTTTCCACCCATATCCTTTTATAGTGAATAAAGTATCGCCACTAGTAAACAAGTTCAATTAAAAGGTAAAAGAAATCAAAGAAAATAACACATTTTATTATCGTTTTCTTAACTAACATCGCGGGGAAAAAATAGGAAATGTTTATATTTCTTAATGGCTAATGTCATTTTGGTTGTCTGAAGTAAAGCTAAAATCAATTGTTTTCGAATTTTCAAGCAGAAATTTAAAGTTATTTAGATTTTTTAAAATATATTATAAAAGCTTAATGTTTAAAATGTTGAATAAAGGATTTTTACAATTATTCCATTAAAGTTTTAAAATAGTCAAAAAATTTAATGAAATTTTCGAAATAAATTGAGACATATTCTTTACGTTTTATGGGTTTTTTTATTAATTGTAAAATTTTTGTTGAAATCCTTTATATATTTTTAAATTATTTAAAATGTAATAATTTCAGTTTTTTGCAGAGTTTGAATATTTTTCTAAAACTATAGTCTATTTATAATAGTTTAAAATAAAATAACGTATTTAAATAATCCTAACGTTAATGATAATAAATAATGTAATAATCTACATTTAAATTGCTTTCTAATCGCGACAAAAATAGTTATTGATTACTCTTTAAATTTAAAATAGAATACTACTAACATTTTTCTCTTAATTAATTTAATTGATTGCGTTAGTCCCTCTCTCTGCTTATTGACACAGATGTTATAAGATGAAACCAGTCTCTCACTTGTCTAGTTCAACAGATCTTTCTATGCTCTAACACACCTGGGTCTCTTGTTTATCATCTGAACTACAACTTTTAATTTTATTTTCCTATTGAATGAACCATCATTATCATCTTATTGTAAGTTTCTTTTAATTTTTACCAAATGTAATAAAACCTTCAACGTAATTCGTGTAACAAATATGCCCCTATAATCTCAACAAACAATAATTTTAAGAAATACTCACGTAAATCTGTAAGCCATTTGTCGAGAATCACTTCATCACCTAGAAAGAAACCTTATATTAGATAAAACATTTCAATCAAATTTTATTATTTAAAGATAAGAATATTTTAAGACTTTACATATAATTTAATAAAATGCATTTTGTATGGATGTAAATATTACTCTACACATAAAAATCCGTTAAGCTTATATCTATGAGAATATAACAAATAGAATAGTCATTTTAGTTCCTGTAATGCGTGCTTTCCATCCTAACTCAGTCAGATTGAGGTGAAGCCGAACAAACGCTTTCAACGTGTTATTTATTTCTTCAAGTTCATCGCATATACAAAAGTAAACCTATATAAATTAATCATTGACCTAAAAATGTTTAATCTATGGCCTTTACGACCTCGTGAACAAATTCATTACGTATCGTTACCAAATAAATGAACCTGATCAGACACAATGAAAGAGCAGTGATCTGCGTGGTCATGTCTGTCCAAGCATTCTAAAACTTTTTCTTGAGCCCTCAACTAGAATTCTTCTCTCTTAACGATGACACCCAACTAAACGCCGTTGCTATGGCAACGTATCAACAAAGTCGGAGATCGAACAAAGATGCGTTTCTGGCTAGCGATAGTTGTCTAAATGTTTTGTTTTCTCATAAATTTATCTTTCTTTAATTATTACAAATGCAAATTTTTTTTAAAAAAACTTTGCATTATAAATTATAAAAACTGTTAAGAATATCTGCATTATTTTCTTATACAGTATTAATCTTATTTAAATGCACATAAATTTCTGCATTGTAGAAAATAACAATGTAGTTATTATTTTATTTCTTTCTAAAGTTTTATTACGAAAAGTGTAAAGCGTGATTATAAATCTGAAAAATTATTATTGCAAATGTGCAAGAGCAAATTCTCATCCAAACTCTATACTTTGTAAGTAAAACTATTTCCTCGCAACAGTGATAAAGAGTGCAATTTCCTCATTAAAATATCAAAATTTTGTAACTAAAAAACAGTGTTAAAATTACGGTTATTTTCTATAAATAAACCCTTATCATTATAATTTTTAAGCCATTTTAGTTTTGTCAGAAAATCATTGTTGAAGAGCGGTTTAGCATGAAAAGCGAAATCTCTAGAGAAGAAAAAACAAGCATGAAAAGCTGTAAGGGACTTAAATTCGATCAAAATTAACATTTAAGGATTGATTCACGGTGATGATTATACACAATAAGAGATCAGTAAAAAAAAAAACTGTAGGAAAGTTGAAATTTTTATCTAAGTTAATTAATCAGCAGGATATCCTATTTTCGATTCTTCACTTGCTTTCATGTGGGTAAACTATCATTAATTAATATTATTAAATGATTAATATCCGCAACCGCATGGATTTTTAATTGAATTTAAAAAACTAAATTGTATTTAAAAAATGGATTTTAAATAGATAAATGTGTATTTTTGAGAAAATTTAATTTTTAACCTTCCCATCTTAAATATTCTGCTCGAATTCTTCTTATCGCTCAAGAGGAAATCGAAGAAATACAGCTCCAGGATTTTTAACAGTACTCTCTAAAGCAGACAATATTCCTTCTCAAATTTTATCCTTACCTAATACACACCTTATCCTTTATACACTTTGTAATTTTCTAGCAGCTGTTTATTTTCTCTATTTTTTTTAGCAAAACATTATATATTGATCGATATAAATTCATTTTTATCAGAAGAACTGAATAAATTTCCATTAACTATTCAACGATTTACTTTTTTATGAATTATTTAAAAAATTTTTTTAAACATAACAATAATTTTAAAAAATGTACAATTTACGATTTCCATCTAATTAAAGGAACTTTTAATTATTTAGAATCACATTTTATATACTTTCCTATCTTTTTCCCCTACAAATAAGAATAAAAAATGGATGAATAACTAGAGAAAAAGTTGGGAAAAACAAGTGATTGGCATAATCTTTTAAAAGTCAGTTCGAGGTTCGTGAGAACTGCAATTTTAAAAATAGAACTTCTTCATTCCATTTATTTTATCTTCCTCTTTACTATCATCATCATTATTATAAAAGAGTATTCTTTGCTTCTGAAAGTGTTCAGATTTCTGCGATAATGAATAGAACTTTTTCAAAAAAAAAAAAAAAAAAACAGAAAGCTCATCTAAAGTAATACAGGATAGAATAGATAAAAAATTACTTCTTACATTAATCCATGCTTTTTCTATATAATTATTGTGTTTATATAAATGGCTCACTCGTCTAAGGAAATGAAGAATGGACATTTAAAGATCGTCTTTTGTTTTGTTCTCCTCCCAATGCTCAACACAAATTACTAGCAGAGATTTATTGATGTGTTATAATCATAGATAATCCAATAATGTTTGCTGAAAAAGGAAAAAAATATATATTAAAAACGATTTATAAAATTTAAACAAAAGAAGATAGCACAAAATTTCTTAATAATTTCGGTCGGCTATCCGGTAATACCTATGAGTATTATAGGAAGATGGATTGACAGGGATCTCTTGTTCTTTATGATTGTGGAAGATTCGTAATGTATGGGATGTCGAGTTAGGAGTGATAAGAATCAATCATCCAAATAAAAGCAGAACAAAGTTTAATTTAGTTAGCCAGAGTAATTTTTTGGATATTTTTTAATCTGAAAATTCAATACTTTAAATAAAAATATACTAGAAATCGACGCTTGTCAGAGATATACTTTAAAACTTTATCAAGAAAAACTTACCTTATTTCTAAAGGTAATAAGTTAGATTAACTTTTTAACTTGTTGGGATATTATACGATATCAACAGGTTTCTTGGCAATGTAGAATTACCTCAACATTCAATTCAACCAATAGATGCCAAGTGATTTTATCTTCAATTATTGCACCATTCAATGACCAACATATGGCGTTGACAGCATTACTTCCTTTCGCATCATCCTATCATCATGTGGTTTCCGTTTCGTGTTAACACATTTAAACATTTAAAAATATAAATTGCATATTTATATTTAAATAATATTTCTATGTTCCGTGGCTTTAATATAATGTTTTCTGTGGATTAGAAATGATTATTTGGTTTAAAATTTTAACAATTATAAATTTTAAGAAACAAATTTATTAATCACTTGGAAAACTGGGATGTTAGATTTACTATTTTATCCATAAAACGCGTATTTGTAAAAATATCGACTCGGCATATTTAAAGAATTATGGAGGCTGACAAGTGGGAAGATAATAGAAAAAAACGTTTGATATGAAAGCAGATCAAGATGTTTTTCTAAAATAAAATACGTGGATTATGTCTCTATCAATATAAATTACGAAAATATTAGACTTATTCTTTAATGAATTATCTTGTATACAATCAATATAATAACATTAATGAATTACATTGATATCGTATATAAGAAAAGAATATTTCTCATTTATTTTCCGTTTCATTCGAAGAAAAATAAATAATCGCAATCGTAATTAATCAAAAAATTCTAAATAATCGTTTGCAATATAAGTAAATGTTTTATTTAATGAAGAAAATATGATAAACTATTTAAACTTTATAATTGTAGTAGGCAAATGATAAGAATTCTTGACAGCATAGACCTATTAATTCCTAATTCAAAAATTAATTATGTAGATATTATGATATATATAGAAATCGTTATTTTCTTATAGTTTAGTTACTAATGACATTGATACTCTTATCGGAAAATTTATATTTTAGTTTTTGTGAAATCCATCCGTTTAACTTTCTCTCTCTTCTACCTATTTTTACAATATATTGTATCATTATAATTGTGAATTTAATCTTAGATCCTAAGCTACAATTTCTTTCGCAAAAATCTGCAATGAAAAAACCATAACATCATTTTAGTGTTAATTATTGACCGAATCTTTAAAAAAATAATAGAGAATTAAACGAAGACGGCAAAAAATTAAATAGAAAAGATTAAAAATATATAATTTCTAATTGACTGTAGTAATGATATTATTTTTATAAGAAATTAATTCTTTCAGTTTGATTATTTTTGGAGATATCTATTATTAATTACATTCTATTTTTTGTTTTTATTAAAGTAAAAATATTCTATTATTTTAAAAATATCTTCTATATTTTGAAAGTATTTAAATTGATAAATGTACAGTACAAAAATCCGTTAAATTAAGATACTATGAAATGTTGTTTCCTTTTGATAGTGAATATGAATATATATATCTGTGACTTGGTGTAATGTGTGACAATATCAAAACGTTGTGTAAATGAGCTATGAATATAACTCACTTTGAAAACTCGTATATTCTTTGCAAGAATGTAATGTTGGCATTGGTACAGATTGATAAACATTTACATTATCATTCCTTGCACTAAGGGAAGAGTTTGATATGACGTGTTGTTTTGTTAAAACACAGTACTGTACAGCTGAACAGCTCAATACATGCATCTACTTATTATTTAAGATAGTCTACTGTGAAGTGTGTTATCTTTCCTATGTGTGTGCATTGTTTAAACTCACAAATACCACCTGTTTCATTTTTCGGAAAAAACTGTTTTTCGATCATTTTTTTAATTTTGTTGAATTTTCTTTGCCTGCAAATAAAACAGTTTCTTCTTGAGTTGCATTAAAAATGGAGTTTTCTAATTAATTCTTCTGTGTATTCCGTTTTATCATACTTGTTCGTTGGGGGTACTTTGAAACTTTTTAAATTACATTTTTTGAAATGAAAAGGAAAATCACAGAGAGGAAATACGTTTAGCTATGATATAGGATCTACACAATTCTGACTTTTTGTCAATTTTCAACTAAGCACCCTGTCTTATTCAACTCTCTCTTATATACATATATCAATAATTACAGCACCAGATTCGATGATTTGTTATATGTTATAGCTTAAAATCACACAAATCTAAGTCGAGCCCTGTATATTCATATATATTCTATAATATAAAGGAGCACAATTATTCTAAAATTATAGCATCATTAATCATTTAAAAATGCGTTATTTGATATAATCAAAACATTTTTCAAGCTTAGTTTTACTTTATTTTTTAAATATATATATTCTTCTTTTTGTAATGTTAATACGTTTGCAATTATAGAAAGAAAGAAGATAAGCAATTACTGATACAAGAATCGTTCGAACAAGATATAGATGAAGAAAAAAAGAAGAATCTGCAGAGATACTGGAGAGAAATAGAACCTAAATTAAACTGTTGTAATCTTTCAAAGCGTCATACAGTAGCAGCATTGACATCAATCGGTTTTGTTATAACCTTTGCCATGCGATACAATCTCAGTGTGGCTATCGTCCAAATGGTGGGAAATTTTACAGTTCAGGTGAATATCCATTTAAAAAACAAACAAAAAAATTTCCTTTACTCAAACTTACCCTATAAATTTTAAGTTTTTACATTAGAAATGCAACCTTAAAAGATTTATGTAAACTTAGTTTGAAAAAGCAGAGGCATTAATCACCTCTTCTGAAATATAATTTCGCGCATGTCGTTGCCTGGGTTACGAGAGTTTTGTAATAAATTTTTTTAAAAATAATATTTTTATATACTATTACAGTTACAGTTATTTTTTTATAATAATTTAAGGGTGTTAAATTTTTAAGATGAATGTTATGATAATTAATTGAAATAAATATTTATTTCGTAAGGGCCCAGAATTTAAATGGTCACCAGGTACAATAGGTATGGTGGATTCGTCTTTTTTTTGGGGTTATCTTATCACTCACGTTCCCGGTGGATTCTTTGCAGCTAGGTTTCCCGCCAATAGGTAAAAATGATTTAGGCATTTCGGTTATAAATGTATAAATATTTATAATAAAATTTGAATATATTTTTAGAATTTTTGGCACAGCAATAGTTATATCATCGTGTCTCAACTTAGCTCTGCCGAATGCGGCTCATATTAACGTTGGGATGGTTGTATTTATCAGGATCCTGCAAGGATTGGTCGAGGTAAATCCCGAATTAGCAACGAACTAGCCTATTTTATCATAAAATTAATTTTACCCGTAGGGAGTTATATATCCGGCATGCCATGGAATATGGAGATATTGGGCGCCGCCTCTTGAGAGGAGTCGCTTAGCAACAATTGCATTTTGTGGTAATAAATTCATGTATGATGTAAGTTCATTTCATTGTTTAATATATAACAACGATGTTTTCACTCTCCTGTGAATTAGGTTCTTACGCCGGTGCAGTTTTAGGAATGCCATTATCTGGCATGCTGATCAACAATCTGGGTTGGGCATCTTCTTTTTATTTTTATGGCAAGTATCCATATAAAAATATATATTGATAATATAACTCTTATTAAGTTTTAATTAGTATTAATTGTTTTACAATGAAATAGGTTTATTAGGTATGCTATGGTATATCGTTTGGCTTGCTGTAGTTTTCGAAAGGCCATCAAAACATCCAACAATCAGTGCAGAAGAACGTATTTATATTGAGCACAGTCTTGGAAATATCGCACAATCTGCTCCTACTGTAAGTATGAATTAATTCATAGATTAAACATAAATATATCTTTTGTACTTTACTTGAAGTAGTACTTTTTAGTTAAAAACTACTCCTTGGAAATCCATCTTGACTTCACTCCCAGTTTATGCTATTATCGTTGCTAATTTCTGTCGTAGTTGGACGTTTTATCTTCTTATGACATCTCAGGCACTATATTTTACCGATATTCTTCATTTCCAACTTGATCAGGTATTCAAAATTTTTAAAATAAATTATAGCTTTAAAAGTGTATGTATATATAATTAATATAGAATTATTATTTAGTCCGGAGCGCTTGGAGCTTTGCCACATTTGTTGATGACAATAGCAGTGCCAACTGGAGGATATTTAGCTGATATGCTATGTAAAAAAGGAATTCTAACTACTACATCGGTTAGAAAAATATTTAATTGTGGAGGTTAGTTTTGTAAACTAAATTTGCAAATTTTATTGCCATTAAGAATAATGTCAATATATTTTCAGGATTTGGTCTAGAAGCCATTTTTCTACTTGTTGTTGGATATACTAGAAGTCATGCAGCCTCAGTTGTGGCATTAATTTTGGCCGTTGGTGTTAGTGGATTTGCAATTACAGGTAGTATTTCTTTGTTATAATGTTAAAATGTTGTTATTATATAATGTTAAAAGCTAATACTATTTTAGACGAATATTATTAAATTTTAACATTATACAGATAATTTCATGTAACGGTAATTCTTTAATTTAAAAACTGCAGTATATTATACATTATACTCTATTAGTTATTTTATTTAGACATGTTTTTTTAAATTGGCTTTCTCCTTCACGCGTTAGATGCAGCATCTGTTGCAGTTAAAAAACATTGACTTTCTTTAATAGTATCCTTCCTTCTTAAGTCCTCTTCTTTTTTGTGTCCAATTATAAATCTGTTTTAACAGTATCTTTTCTATTCCTATTGTTATCTGTCTATTTATCTATTGGTTTTATATTGCAATCTTAAAATTTTTTTTTTAATTTGTGATTTTGTCTAAACGTACCTTATCCTCTACTCAATATCTTTGGTTTCCTGTGTATTTAATATTTGTCGTATTTTTGCTCTTTCTGCCTATGGACACTAAAAAGGACCTGTTTAATAAAAAAAAATATGGATTTGACCAGGGATTCCTTGGGTTTTTCATTCCATTCGAATTCGATTCCAGGTTCCTCGGAATGGTAGGCTGTCACCTTAACCCCTCGGCCATCCTTTTTTTTCTATTTTTATCTTAATATAAAAGTCTGATTAAAAAAAAAAAACATTTACAAAATTTAGGATTTTACATAATTTATTCTTTTGTTTTCCTTTTTATCTTTAAATAATATTTAAGGATTTTTTGACACTTTGTCTTTATCTGTTCATCTTCAATATCTGAATCTTCACTTTCACTTTCATCTGACATTAATGCAACATTAATTTCAATGAATGTAGAATTTTCAGCTATGCATTCTATATTATAATCTTTTGGGGATAGAGTCTTACGATGTTTTTCAGCAGCTTCCAATTGTGGTAGGAACTTTTGTACTTTGGATAATACGGAACTTTGAATTGGTTTGATTATAGGTGCTTTCTTTTCAAATACAGTATTAGATTAGAAACATATTCTGCATCCGTAACGAAATGATCAACTGCCAAACTTTGACGGTTTACGTCTCTTCTCCATACTGAAAAAGCTTGGCCATGCAGCTGTCGATCTTTTTATTACATCAAGTCTTGTTTGTATCTCATATTTTAAAAGTAAATACTATTGTTTTCTATATTCTAACTTTTGTTTCTTGTTATTCCAAATTATTCTGTTTAAATATTGAATTTCTCAATTTTTATTGCTTTTAATACTTGAGATGTAACCTCTCTTACTAATTCATTTCATAATTTAATTGTAAAACCAGATATTTTATAGATAACACCTGGCCTATTATTTTAGTATTCAGTTTCAATTTACATATAATGGGATTATACATAGGTCGTAATATTGTAATATAGGTTAATACAGTTCTCTATAAATAGGGGCGGCCCTACAGAAAAGCGAAAAAAGCGATGCCTAGGGTCTCGCGCTTGTAAGGGCCTCGAAAATTGGTAATATATTTATTATAATAATATATATTGGTAATGAATATTTTTTAATAGTTACAGATATCGTACAATTATACATACGATCATTTTCAAAGTTAAAATTGATCAAGAACCACCTTCAATCGACAATTTGCGTGTTCTAGTACACCATTGTAACTTCCTGCTGCGATTTGAATGTGTGCCATCATATTTCCATCGCAGTTTACATATATACAGTATAGAGAATGGCCAATACCCCTGTGATAGCCAAGTTTTAGCCAAAATAGTCGATCTTGCTTCACTACAGTTCTATAATTAGCTGATCACACTGCATAAAAACGTTCTTTTATAATATTTGTACGAATAGTTATTGTTAATTATTTTAATTTAAGTTTCAGAGGTTTTTAAATTTTATTACTTGAACAAAGTTAGCAAGAAAATCCACTCATTTCTATCCAATTTCGATGATTTCTGAATATCGCGAATAGCATGAAAAATAATATAGAATCTTATCTGGATCCGATATTGCACATAACCATATTAATTAAAGCATAATTTCGTGAAATTTTTACTGCCGGAAATGTCAATAATGGCCGATAGATTAATGCTTTTTTGCGCAATCATTTCAAAATTTAGCTATTAGCAAATCAGTTCAAAGCAAACGTTACAAACGAGTTTTCTTTTTTCAACTTTCATTTACAAAGTTTAAAAAAATCCAGCAGCGAATTACTTAACTTTCCTGGAAACATTTAAAACCGCGTGGCCCAATCTGTTATGATATTTTATTTTAAAAAACTTTTTATATTTTTAACTATAATAGAATGGCAAAATGCTTAATTTTGAGAGTAGGGGTGGGTCTTATTAAAAAAAAAATTGTAAATGCTAATAACGAGTGAAATCGTCGTTAATTCCGACCTTATTATATGCCTTATTATATGATACACGACTCCCCTTTATCTCCCCACCCACTCGACCTTTAACCACCAAATTCTAATAAAATCTGCGGACGATTGTTTGATATATCTCTGTCGTTAATTCAACATATTTTAGTTTGAACTAGTGTAAAACTTGAGTGCAAAACAAATAATAAAGACATAAAATGGTGTTAATCACTAGATTTCGTTTCCGACCGTACTTACAACGTGGAAAGGTGTTTGTATTTGGCTAATCTATGACGGATTTTATAACGGGCCAGCGACAGCCATTGGCATTTAATCTCGCATTTGGCCACTCTCTATATACAGGTTCTTTACAAAGTTGTTGTCCTCCATAGAAACCAATGAGAGAAAGAAAGTTGTTGTTGATGACGCCACATCATGGTTGCGACCGACGTGCGGTATGATTGTACCTGTCGACAACCATGAGGATATCGGGATTATCAAACTACTTTACTCCATTTATGTTGTTTTTATGATTAAAATTATTTAAAATAAGATTATTACTTTTTTGTAATTGAAATGACATGCTTTCGTCAACTTTTACCTGAAGAATACATCAGTCTCGACAGTAGCCATATATGGTGACGCACGTAATCGGTGCACGACCATGGGAGCGCCATTTTGTTTAACTGAAGCAGACTTGCACACCGTTTGCAATAATTCGCCAACGTTTACCAAAGGTCTGTCAACAGAGCCAAAAAGAACGTGAGTGTTTCTAATTTTGCTGCAACGTTAGGGCAATGGAATACGCAGAATGTATTAGGAGATACTTTCTTTACTTTCGATCTTGTCCATTGAAAGAGATATTACATCATAACTGAACTTTTCCTCTTTAATTGATGAATTCGTAGTACAGGTATCCCTTGCTTAACGCGGAAGTTGATTAACGCGCGAAATTAATTGGGTCAATCCCTTTATATACGCAACAGAAGTTATAATTAATGCGGCTTTAACAACTATCTTTACTTAACACAGGTATTTTTTTCGGCAAATAAGATGTCGGTGAATTTGGTATTTTCGTATCGAGGGTTATTTCCGACTTAGATACGGAGTTTAATTACGATAGTTGTGAAATTTAAAACGTTACCGCTAATGTGATACTGTATTCTTTGTTTAAAAGCGCTTATTTTAAAACTTTATTTCATATTTTCTTTGCGTAAAATCAAATCGTAATGTCTGCAGAGAAAATGCATATCAGTCATATCTTGTTTGCTTTTTAATTTTCGTAAAAATATAACGCTCTAGAAACAGTAAAAATACTCGTAGTGAATATGGGGAAGCTGCTCCTGAACGTCGGACATATCAAATGTTGTTTTAAAAATTTCGTTCGGGAAATTTTGAACTAAAAGAACATGCGGAGCTCTCAAAAGCTGTTGGAGAAGAGAAATTTCAAAAATGAATTGTTAAAAAATCGAAGAATAGCTCGTGAATTTGCAACAAATCTTAGTGTGTCACGGACATGATGATTGTGTTCCGCATGCAATTAAGTGAAGGGAAAACAAACATGGAATATAATATTGTCTGACCAAAATAGGTAGCTCTAAGGTTTCATTTTATTTTTAAATTAATTATTCCTTTTTACCGTAGAAAACATTTTTACGGATAACAAAAGTAAAATAAAAATATTTATTAACTGAAAATTTTTTCTAGCGGGTCGGGATTGTGAGGTACCACTGTATTTGATATACGCACGCGGTAGCATCGAGGAATTAATTAATCAAAAGATATCTATATTCTCTATTTTCGAGATATACAGTATTTCATTGGGCTGCAATTTGAAAAAAATTGTAGACTTATAAATTCCCATTGTCTTCCTTCTGTCAGTTTGTCTGTCCTTCCTTAATCTCGAGAAAGGAATTACATAGATGAAATCCGAGAACAGATATGAAAAGGTTAGGGACAGGAGGCCCAATTAATTATACACGAATTTCCGATGCAAACCGGAAGTCATGTTATTTTAATTCAAAAATTTTCCCTTGAAAGGAGTTAGATAGATGACCTGCACGACTCCAGTGCTAACGGAAAAGAATGATGTACAGGGGCAAGACACTAATAATTTGAGATAGAGAGCATATACAGTATTTTAAATTTAAAAATGATTAAAAATATGATTAAAAATTACATCCCGACATTGTGACGATGTCACAATAAATAATTGCTAGTTTATTAAGTTAAGTATTTTCTGTTGATGAACATAACTTAAAACACACACACACACACAAACACACACACACACACAAAATGGAATTTTGGATTAAGTTATGAAAGGAAATGGAATGTGATTTTTATGGAATGCAAAGGAGTATTCGAAAGGTAAGCAGATAGAATGGAATATATTAATATAATATGATCTAAAGGAAGAAGTTATGGAATTTTATTTTAGTAAATTATATAAATAAAGTAATAATTTAACAAAATTTGATAAACATCAAACGCAAGACGATTTTAAAATAGGAAAGAGAGGTAGTGAAAATATTTAAAAATAGAAAATTGGCATTGGGGAATTCGTAATGACAAGAAAATATGCTGGAAAATCACGTACCGTAGTAGAATTAGAATTATTGATAGAATCGTAATTCTACGGTAAGTTATATAACAAGGTTATTGAATGTGAAATAATTCTTACAGAATTGAAAGAGAGTATAATAATTCCTACATTTAAGAATGAACCAGAAAGTTATAGAGATTTGTTAGCAACTGGGTTAAAAAATTTTTTAAAATCTAAAACAGAACAGCAAATATATTTGGATTAAAAGTTCCTTCATTAATATTGCTCAAAGTTGCTCCAATGTTCAGCCAAATCATTGTAGATGCAACAACTTTAAGGTACAAAGTAAAGCTCGAAGCATTTTTTTGTGACGATGCTTGTTTTCCTGATTTATTGTCATGGTGACATTGCTTCATCCAAAACTTCCTGTAGTTGTAGTGTGTGTAATTTACACTTTATTTACATGTTGCGTTTTACTATCAAATCTGTTTCCAGTATTCTTATGCTACAAATTTCAAAGTTTACTTTATTTAGGTGTTTTCTCGGAATTTTACTTTTCAACCTGGTTCCACCAGTTTTTTTATAGGATAATGTCACGTTTTTCTTTTTTCATTTGTTTCTAACATTCTTTAGAAGTCCCGTGGAAGAATAAAATATTACGAAAATAGTATACCGTAGTCCTATGTTAAATATATTTGTTGTATTTATCCTGTTTCAAACAGTGTTTATTAAATTTATGCGACCATTTTTTTTAATAGGAGAATCGATGATTTGGATTATGTACTTCGTACCATATGTCTAACTATCATTGTAGAAGGATGAAAAAGAATTTAATTAACTTATTTCATTATAAAAAGTATTCACCTTCGATACTCAACTGTTTCTCTGTAGAATTAATTTTTGAGATATTCACTGCAAGAAAACACGCGACATCATTGAGTGCGAAAATAAACTAATCGTACTAAGAATTATTTCTATTCATTATCAACACGTGTTTTAAAACTTACATTGTTTATATAATCTCATAAATTATCGTCTCTGAAATATTGAATAGATGGACTAAGACAATTTTCCAATGTGCCTCCCATGAGAACTTTCTGTGGAAAACTGGCTTCTATTTAGACGTTAGACACATGAAGAAAACTCGAAAAACTATACGCGGTAAGCGTTTTGATGAGTTGCGGATCTGTGGTCAATTAGGGGAGACCGGGGCAACTTCGGCATGCGGGGCAAGTTTGTCAAGCGCTTTTTTTTAAAAACAAATTAAAAGGAGACTTTGGTTATAGGTTAGGCAGTTGAGTTTTATTGGTGGCTTGTTGAGTGTAGTGTTTTTATTGTTCTCCAACAAGCGTAGTTGAATTATCAAGCAAATTTTCATTTTCGTT
>NW_019386228.1:45048-48198 GCF_000671375.1 Centruroides sculpturatus | reverse complement strand
TCTATCCGGCCCGCGCGACATTATTCCTAATCTGACGAGTAAAAAAGAATACAGGCTGTGGTGGTTGATGCACCACTTAACTTGAGTGTTCGTTGATTATATAAAATAACCGAAGCTTTATATCTCACCATGAAAGTTTATTTACAATCATGTACAAAATTTTGTTTTACACTTATTGAGTAAAAGCTCGATCGGTTACAAGCATGCTTCGGTACAGAACATCCACTCGTCGTGCGTAGCGTAGCCGAAAGAGAGAAAAAGAAATATGGCGGACGGCCTGCACGTGTTTTTATAGCGCCACCTGGATTTTCAGATGCAGCGCTAGGTTACAATTATATTGGACCGCCTAAAGTTTTCTTCTTTTCCTTTGGCCCGCTCTTTAAAAAGTTTGCCCATCACTGATTTATACTATACTTAAAAATAATAGTAGAATCTTATGAATACAAAATAGTGAATACATATATAATAACTTATATTTATCTATTTATCTAAATAGCATTAAATACTACCAAATTATATTAATATAATTTAAGTATCAGTTAAAGATTAATACACAATGGGTCATTATGTTTTACATTTAAAAAAGAACTGAAAAATATACCGAAACCTAAACATATGAGGGTACAAATTGTTCTTTCAAACACTATAACCGTGTATTTCTATTAATAGGACTTATTATACTGGTGTATAGAATTATAGCAACACAGATACATTTATATATTTATTATTACAGATACAGATACATTATTTATGATTACCTGTACAGGTAATCATAAATAAACCAATTTTAATCTGTGTGATAAACCAATTTTTATAAACCAGTATAATAAGTCCTATTAATAGAAATACACGGTTATGGTGTTTGAAAGAACAATTTGATTAAATTAGGACATTGATGCAGATTAATTAATATGAGGGTACAATTTCAAGAGAAATATTGTGATATCAGATTTAAATTATTTGTTACGAAGTTTAGAAAAGAGATGAGAATTAAATTTCATTTTGACTTTTTCATTTTACAGATCGTTTTCTATGATCCTTTTCTACTTTGCTTCAGATGCACAACTACCAAAATAAGACGCAGCAGTACACAATAGCAGATCATAAATCTTTAGAGGGTGTGCAGAAAAGGAAAAATTATGCCTTACATAATTTTCTATTGCGATGTCCGGCTTTACTCGGGAAAATCCTCACAAGGAAATGCAGCTGCGTCCTGAACACCTCCCTAAATACCCCCTACTGTACATATTAATGTGTATTCTGATTATTTTTTTTTGTTTCCGTGTACAGTATTTTCTCTGAAGATGTACTCGACTACTTTATCTTTAGAAGATATCTTGGCAAGTAGAACATCGTCTTTGATCTTGATTTTGTTGTTGTTGAACTAGTATACAAGAGTTTTGGAACGTGCGGTTGAAAAAAAACCGTGCTGTATCTAATAAACTTAATATTTTGTTACCGTAAAAATAAAACTGTTGCCTTTTCTAAATGCATTACTAATTAATTTGTTATTATTCATTATTCTTAAAAAATAGTTAGAGATCCGATTATCTGTTTTATAAAGGACTAAATCTTCTTTCATCTTCGTTTATTTCTATAGGTATTTTGTCATATTCCGTCGTTTATGCTTTATATACTCAATCTTCTGTCATATTTTGAAACGGATTATTTCGGATATTATCGTTTTATCTTGCAGCATCAATCCATTTTTCTGATAAGAAGTTTGGATAATGTAATCTGATCCAAGTTTTCTTTTATTAAAAATTACTTATAATAATAAAATTATCATTATATCGCGATATCATTATATTATCAAAGAAATATGTATTTTAATTTATTAAACACTTCCACCAGTGGCCGAGATAAAACCACTAAATACTGATAGTTGATCCGAGTTCGCGCTTCATCAACAGGCTGGCCAAGCGGGATTTTCTGGGTTTTTTCACGTGTGTAACATCTAAATAGGGCCAGTTTTTTCATAGAAAGTCTTCATGAAAGGCACTCTCCCTGGCTGATTCATTTGTAGCGTTGACTTATCCCATCCTAATTTATTAAACAGGATTATTATTTCAGAATTACGAAGGTTTAATGTTCTCGTTTCCATCATTGTCTGTTTGACTTTGTCATTTCCATTTGATGAATCGTAATTGTATAAAACAGAAATATTTTTATCAATTTTCTAATATGAAATATTTATAATAACAATATTTGATCCGATATACGCGTATGTAATTAAAACTCTTTAAATTTAAAGTCGGAAGCTTTTATTTATTTTATTATTGGTCGGCATTAAATGTAGTGTTCTAAAAGTCAGTTAATCGAGATATATAATTTCTTAAAGCTGGTTTAGTTTTATTTTGGGCTATCCTCCATATTTTAATCTTCAAATAAAGAATTATTTACTGTTTCCAATATGCTTCAATTTATCTCTAATTATTCTAGTTCATTATTCTAGATCCAAGTAACAATTTTTATTACTTTTTTTATACTAGAAAAAGCAGGATAAAATTAAAATAAAATTAACGTGTACAGTATGAATAACAAATCACAATTTTTCAAAACGAACGAAGAGAGATATTTTAATTTTTTATCATTTTATCAACAAATTTTTCGTAATTAATCTGTCCATCTTCATCAACACCAGCCACTCTTATCATTTCTTTAGTCTCTTCACTTGATAATTTTTCTCCCAGAGTAGTCATTATATTATACAATTTGAACGAAGATATATAACCGCTTTCTTCTTTATCAAATAATCTAAAGGCTTCAATAATTTTTTGTTTGTTATCTATTTCTCTTATTCTTCTCTCCATAATGTTTAGGAACCCAAAAAGTTTATAATTTTAAATCCAACTGTATCTACGTCCTTCTCAATATCTGTGAAATTGAATCCAAGAGATCCATCCCATCAATGGACCGAGATCTGCAATATTAATTGTATCAGTTTTATCTCTATCAAAACGGTGAAATGCTTCTAAATATTGCGAAATTTGTTTGTCGTTCAATTTATTCTCTATTATTCGATTTCGTCTAAAACGTTCGAATAAAATCCTGATAAAATTAAGAATTTTATTTCAAAAATCAAAATTAATTATATAAAATTTATTTTAAAATATTATAAGAGTTATATGAGTTATATATATATATATA
>NW_019386228.1:39980-44565 GCF_000671375.1 Centruroides sculpturatus | reverse complement strand
ACTATGCATCGTTTTAATTTTTATTTTAACAAAATTTATGTTACAAATATTTTATAAAGTAAATTCGTATTTTTTCAATTTTGTTGCTTATTTCTTTTTCAGTTATACTATTTTTATGCAGAAAGTATACATCACTATTGAGCTAGTGAGTATACACTAGCTTAATAGTCAGGCTAAATACAGTAGGCCTATATTCAGTTTTTATAACGATTATTACAGCTATTATCAATATATTGTGATATAAACTTAAGACCATCGGAATTTTGCCTTTAACAGAATATAGCCTATATTCAAAGATTATAAAGGGTAATAATAATAAACAAGGCTTTTTTGCCCACGACTATAAATTAGACAGAATCAGATAACCCAATAAATAGAGTATAACAATTTGCTGGGCTTATCACACCAAGGCCGACAGCCTTGGTGTGATAAGCCCAGCAAATTGTTATACCCTATTTATTGGGTTATCTAATTCTGTCTAAATTATAAAGGGTGTGCCATAAGTCTAGAACTATAGAATTATGTTGATCTTTATACTTTTACAGGTACAGTACATAGTGCTGAGTAAAGAGGAACGAATTCGTGTTATTTTGATAGCGGAGATTAGGCTGGGAATTTTTTCCCCGGCCCGGAAAAGTCGTAGGAGTCCATAGTATTTGCTTACGCATAAATTAACGTTATTTTTGTTAACAAAAAACAAAAGCTTTAAAACTACATTTTATTAATAAAAAACAATCTATGGGTTTCATTTATTCAAAAACCACACTGGCAAAAGGGGCTTGCTCTCTACCCGTGGGTGCTATGCAAGCTCTCGACGGCTCTGATGGGATATGCAGTCAGCAAGAAGTCGAGGAAAAATTTAACAGATTGCACCCAGACGTTCCACAAATCTGGCTCTAGGAAAACTTTATTTAAAAACTGTGCTTACAATGAAGTTGTTTTTTTCCACATTTTAAATGTATTTGTCATTGGTAGAGTAAAAATACACATCCTGCATGTCCCGGAATTTAAGCATCCTAGTATATTTCGGGAAGAATTTATTTTGTCATAGGTTTTATCTCCTATACCAGCGCTGTCCAACTGGCGGCCCGCGGGCCGTATACAGCCCGCCAAATAATTTTTATGGCCTGCGTGTACATTTTACTATGAATAAATTTATGTTACTAAATTATTATTATTAATATTAAAATTATTTTACTACCGTGTTTCCCCGAAAATAAGACAGTGTCTTATATTAATTTTTGCTCTGAAAAATGCGCTAGGTCTTATTTTCAGGGAATGTCTTATTTTTCCAGGAAGAAGAATTCACATTTATTATTGAACAAAAAAATTCCCAAGTCGAACTTAGACGAGAGTGACGTATATCCGGTGTGTCGAACTGTCGCCTTTTTATAGCGTCAACATCGGATTCGTTGACCAATTAGTGCTTACTGAACCGTAGCACTATGCAAATGTTATGTGGTTTATCAACCTTCTTGGCCCCCGAAATGTTTGGTGAAGAAAATATGGCCCGCGGGCTATGCTAAGTTGGACAGCGCCGTCCTATACCTAGCAACTCTACATCAGTCCCACACAACGATCTCGATGGAGTCTGTTAAACTCTTTGGCAACTTCTCTCCGACTGCAAATCTCTATCAACAAAATAACTTAATTCGTTCCTCTTTATCCAACATCGTGCTTTTACCTATATAAGAATAAACGAAGATCAACATAACTCCTAAGCTTTCAGACTTATCGGACACTCTATATATAATGAAAACAATTTCTCGTTAACAAGTTTAATTTTCTCTCAAATCTTGATGATTTATTTTAAAATAGATTAGCTCAATTTTGCAATAAAAAATTAAAGAAAAAACTATTTTTATTTCAACAGGTTTTAACGTAAATCACTTAGATTTAGCTCCACGTTACGCCAGCATTCTAATGGGTATGTCAAATGGTGTTGGAACAATTGCTGGAATCGTATGTCCAGTGGTAGTGAAAGAACTTACTAAAGATGGGGTAAATTTTTTTATAATAGTATAGAACAAAGTTAAATTTTTATACGATTTCACTGTAAAATTTACATGATTTCATCGTTCTAGACAGCTAAAGAATGGGAGAACGTATTTCTCATATCCAGCATCATTCATCTGACCGGAGTAGTATTTTATGCAATTTTTGCGTCTGGAGAATTGCAACCGTGGGCAGAGCCACCAGCAGAAGAGGTTCTTCCATGGAATCCTTTAGAGGGAGCTTTTAAAAATGATAAATGCGACAATCAAAACGGTTCCATCCCGATTGCATTAACCGAAATCAAACAAATCTCTTATGGCACGACAGATGACGCCAAAACTCCATAAATTTAATGTAAATATCGGTCATATTTGTTGTTAAAACTTCAATGTTAATCTATGAAAATTATACTAATATATTATGTAAACAATGTAAGAATTTTATTTGTGTATAAATATATATCGATGTTGTATGTTTAAAAGTTTGCAATGTATCATTTTTTCCCATTAGCAAACATATTTTCTTTTTTTATAACGTATATTAACTCTTTACGTCTGTGGCCACTGCGAGTCTTTTTACTATACACATTGTGGGCTGTCTTTTCACTATAAACATTGTGAATTTCCACGATGTGTATAGTAAAAAGACTCAGCCAGGCTCACAATGGTAGAGACCGGGTGATGAAGTGCAGGATATGACATTTCCAGGATGAACCACTCCCAAAAACTTCTAGGAGTATCTATCTCCCAGAGCAGTAGGTTGACACCTCAACCACTCGGCCTCTTGTATGCGGCCCGCGTAAGTTCAAAAGTTTTGAAATGCGGCCCTTACATAGAAAAAGGTTGCCCATCAGTAGCATGGTCTAGAACAGCAGTGGCGAACCTGTAATCTGCGCGATGATTTCAAGGAACCAGCATTAAATGTTTAGAAAGTGGTAGGTTTTTATAAATTTTAAAAAATATTTAACAGATTTTAAAACTTTGTATATGTAGTGTGAAAGTAGGATACTAAAACTGTCGTGAAAAGTCATAAAGATAACTAGTTTGAATCTCAGACATAAAAATTATCATTAAATAAAGAGCAGCAGATTTCTCATTAAACGAAATATTTGTTTTCCTTATAATCACATTTTAAAAAAAAGCTGTTTACTTTTTGGTACAAGGAAGACCTCTCTAGCAACCCCATTATGGATAAAGACCAAACCCATAATGGAGTGTCGGGGGCCCGACTTATCCGGACCGACTACACCAACAAATGCCTGCAGTTTTTCGATTCTGGATCCCCAGAGTGGTAGACTGTCCGGCCGTGTCGAAATAGCATTGTTATTATTATTATTATTATTTTCCGCCTATGTAGGGTTTGTTATTATTTTTCTGATATAAATTATGAAATGAAATTAAATAAAATTTGTAGCATTTTTTGTTATTTTTTAAATTACTTAAGTTAAATATTTGACCCACGCGATTTGGAGTTACTGTACTAACTTTCGAATTTAAACTTTGACCGATCTTCGGGAAAAGGTTTGCCATCAATGGTTAGCGTTCGAGAGANTGCATTCCTCTTTTTAAATTTCTGGCTAAGCTACTGATTAAAACGGTTGAATTTGTTGAATGAAACCATTCACTAATCTTAACTACAGGGTGCGTGAAAAGTTCTGTCAATTTTATTTTTGTGTGTTTTTTGGCATTTGTCATGTAGCATTTTTTGTTATTTTTTAAATTACTTAAGTTAAATATTTGACCCACGCGATTTGGAGTTACTGTACTAACTTTCGAATTTAAACTTTGACCGATCTTCGGGAAAAGGTTTGCCATCAATGGTTAGCGTTCGAGAGAAGTCACAAAGAAAAGAAAAATGCAAATGGAAAATTCTAGAAAAGTATGAAAGAAAGGGCCCACCAATGACAGAATGGATAAAACCACTGAATACTATAGTTG
Organism: Centruroides sculpturatus; assembly: GCF_000671375.1. Taxonomy (NCBI): domain Eukaryota; kingdom Metazoa; phylum Arthropoda; class Arachnida; order Scorpiones; family Buthidae; genus Centruroides; species Centruroides sculpturatus. Next base: position 40,633 of record NW_019386228.1, on the reverse strand, counting down.
GCCGTGGGTTCAGGCCTCGCCAATGGGCTAGCCATGTGGAATTTTCCAGGTTTTCTTGACATCAGTAATGACTAAGTAGGGGCCAGTTTCTCATAAAAGACCTCTCCGGAGGCATTCTCCAGCCTCGGCAGATCGCCCATGTATCGCGTTGCCTTAATCAAATAGAACTAAGAAAAATGCGTCCAGCAACGAGTCGCATAGCATAACTTTTTCGACTATTGTGAAATCTTATTCAGAAAATAAGTTTATAATTTTAATTATAATATAACGTAATAAAATTGTCTGTGGCGCCATCTGTTATGAGTTTTTGTTATAGAAACTTTTTGTATTTTTAATTACTACTAGCTGCAAGGACCCGCTTCGCTGGGTTTTTATCTGTTCGTTCATTTGTATGTAACATAGTTTTTTTTATATATAAAAGACTGTTTTTCTAAGTAATCTAGAATCTAGCTGCAAGGACCCGCTTCGCTGGGCAAAAAGTAACGATAGTGAAGATTAAGATAATTACATTATAGCTAATCTTACCCGTTTTCAAAGAATGTAAGAATTAGGTCCCCCGTTTCCAGACTAATTAGAGAATTTTTACGTCCAGTCAAACGAACTATTTTCAATTTGATCAATTTTCTGGAACGTTTACAATCGTTCTATAATCG
>NW_019386228.1:0-39636 GCF_000671375.1 Centruroides sculpturatus | reverse complement strand
AGTTGAAACTAGTTTATACTGAATGTCTTTGTTAAAACCCGTTTTGTCTAGTTAAAACTAGTTTTAACTTAAATTCATTTTTGACTACAGTAAATTCTAGTTTTAACTAGACAAAACCGGTTTTGTTTAGTTAATTTACTGCCGTACATGTTTTGACTTTAGATAAAACTAGTTTTAACTTTTAACATTAGTTAAAACTAATTTTAGCTACATAAATATGTTTGGGCGAAATAAAGTTATGTATGTCTAAAAGAAATGGAATGTCTAAAACAAAATGATACATGGAGGTTAGTCGAACGTCCGAAGGAAGCACAAGTTGTAAAAAATCGTTGGGTTCTTCGCAAGAAAACTAAAAGTGATGGAAGCACTCGTTTCAAAGCTCGATTGGTTGCAAAAGGTTGTGCTCAAAAACCAGGAATTGACTACGAGGAAACATTTAGTCCTGTCGCACATTATGACACCATTCGGGCCTTGTTAGCGGTAGCAGCTGCAAAGAATATTGGAGCAGTTTGACAGTTTGGAACAGTTTGACGTAAAGACAGCTTTCCTCAAGGGCATACTTGAAGAGAAAGTGTATTTGGAACAACCAGAGGGTTTCGATGATGGTACCGGTCGAGTATGTCGCCTGAAAAAAGTCTTATGGGCTGAAGCAAGCACCACGTTGCTGGAATAAACGATTCATCGGATTTATGAAGAAAGCAAGTTTTCTAAACAGTACTGCAGATTCTTGTCTTTTTTTTTTTTTTATCGAAACCAGAATAAAAGGCAACTCTTTATCGCAATTTATGTAGATGATGGTCTTATTGTCGGCAGTGACAAGAAAGAGATCGCTGATTTTCTTGAGAGCTCTACAACAAGAATTTAATATGACGGCAGGGTCCTTTCTTGGGATGAAAATAAAACAGTATGAAGATGGATCAATTACAACAAGTCAAGTAAATTACACAAAAAGAATATTAGAAAGATTCCAAATGGCTGAATCAAATGCAGTCTCAACCCCTGTTGATTGTGAAGAAAGTGATCTTGACGAGGCAGTGTCATCTGATATACCCTATCGCGAGGCAGTGGGCTGTCTCATGTATCTTGCAACTGCATCTCGTCCAGATATCGCCTTTGCAGTGAATAAAGCTGCTCGAGCTACAGAGAAACCAACTACTCAAAATTGGAATCAGGTAAAGCGTATATTTCGATACTTGAAAGATACTATGAACTGGGGCATCATTTATAATAAAGAAAAACTAAAAGTCTACAGTGATTTCGTTTTGCTGGTGACAAGAAGACAAGACGTTCAACAACTGGAATTATCGCGAAATTCTCGGATGGAGCTATATCATGGACTAGCCAATTACAAAAAGTAGTGGCAACTTCCACAACTGAAGCAGAGATTATCTCAGTAAGTGAAGGAACAAAAGAATTAATTTGGTTACAACGTTTATTGTCTGAATTGATTGAAATGCCAGAGCAGCCTTCAACGCTATATATTGACAACGCAAGTGCCATAAAGCTAGCAAAGAATCCGGAATTTCATCAACGGTCCAAACATATCGAAGTTCGGCACTTTTATGTATGTGAAAGATTTTTAAATGATGAACTCAAATTGGAGCACATTGACGGAAAGAATCAATTAGCCGATCTGTTGACGAAGCGGCTTGAAAGTGTCCGATTTGATTTGCTAAGAGAAATGATTGGTTTATGAAGATTGTAACCTTGTAATCATTAAGCAAGTCTTATTTTTTCTTTTGGAGGAAGTGTTGGAATAAAAAGAAAAAATATGAAAATCTGTCGCGTAGCAGTAGAGTTAACGTTTTTTTTATAATGTAAACAAGCCGCATGTAAGTCAGCCATGTCGATTTCTCGTGAAGTCCACGTGTAAATTTATTTATTTTAATAAAAAGTAATAGTTACTACGGACTCATATCGGTTTTGGCGACGAATCCTGATTATGTTTGGAAACGAACGTCCACCGTCTGTTAGATTGTAAAGGCCTACTGGTATAAGCTTTAGTTCTGCCTTTATTGTTAATAAGTGCACACTATATCCTCACTGATGGCGTTCTGGTCTGGAAAGTCACCTTGTATGATAGTTGATCAACCTGACTGTAGAATGACCGAGCGGTTTTTTCTTAATGCTCTTTCCGCCCTGTGGATCTTATAGCAGGCCCACAATGGGGCGACGGGTAGTGAGGGACGGGCCCGACATATTCGAACGGACTTCCCCCGAAAAATTCCTGTGGATTCCTTGACCCGTCCGGATTCGATCCCAGGCCCCCCAGAGCAGTGGGTTACAGCCTTGACCGCTTGGCCATCCGGCTTTAGCCGAGCGGTTAAGAAGGCAGTCTACTATTCTGGAGGACTCGGGATCAAATCTGAACTGGGGAAAACCCCAGAAATTTTTCAAGGTGAACCGTACGGATATCCATCGTGGGCCTGGTCGAATCCATAATAAGCTTGCTGAAAAAGAGTCTTAGTGCCCATAGGACAGAAAGAGTTTTTAAAAAATTTGGATTATCTCTAATAATGGTACCAGAGATATTGACGGTACAACGATACATTTAGAAAATCTTGCGTCCTAATGTATTGCTTTCCAAGCAAGGCTGGAAGCAATTTTCCGGTAAAGTAATTCTCGATGCACGTCACTAGGGTTTCTCTGAAATGTCTTTGCGATTTTGCCAACTTCGTTTGTCTACCCAATCTAGATTTGAGATCCATCTAGTGTTTGTAATATCAAATGGAACTCCAGCTTTAGTCGTCTACAAATGTGAAGAATCTGGTGCGACAGTTTGCAACGTCTTAGGCAAATCTATCGCACTCGCAGGATATAAAATGGCGCCTGTATTCAACCATAGCCGGACCGTATCGTTGCTTGTAGTACAAAGTACTAAATGCTTCTTTAAATTGTATCATTGGTCTTTAGAAAAGTTCCCCATGCTAAGAGATTGTAATCGCTTATTATCATGGTCATTATGTTTGCACTAATTAAATTTCATTCGATTACAAATCCTCTTTCTTGGTGCATAACTTTTTGTCAATAAGTGTAATTTTTACTCTTAATAATTTTTATAATCTTCCAGATTCATTACAAACAATATGATAAGTTGATTCAGATCGATAATACGAACAACTGAGGAATTCATATAATTTCGAAAACTGATAAATAAGCAAATTTCATAAATAAATTGATATTTATAATTTAATTAGTTTATTAAAATAAAATTAACGTGTACAGTATGAATAACAAATCACAATTTTTCAAAACGAACGAAGAGAGATATTTTAATTTTTTATCATTTTATCAACAAATTTTTCGTAATTAATCTGTCCATCTTCATCAACACCAGCCACTCTTATCATTTCTTTAGTCTCTTCACTTGATAATTTTTCTCCCAGAGTAGTCATTATATTATACAATTTGAACGAAGATATATAACCGCTTTCTTCTTTATCAAATAATCTAAAGGCTTCAATAATTTTTTGTTTGTTATCTATTTCTCTTATTCTTCTCTCCATAATGTTTAGGAACCCAAAAAGTTTATAATTTTAAATCCAACTGTATCTACGTCCTTCTCAATATCTGTGAAATTGAATCCAAGAGATCCATCCCATCAATGGACCGAGATCTGCAATATTAATTGTATCAGTTTTATCTCTATCAAAACGGTGAAATGCTTCTAAATATTGCGAAATTTGTTTGTCGTTCAATTTATTCTCTATTATTCGATTTCGTCTAAAACGTTCGAATAAAATCCTGATAAAATTAAGAATTTTATTTCAAAAATCAAAATTAATTATATAAAATTTATTTTAAAATATTATAAGAGTTATATGAGTTATATATATATACACCCGCAATGTTAAATTTGTAAATATTGTTATATATATATATTTTAACATATTAGGTTCATTTAGAATATTATCAATTTACTCCACCAGGTTTCGCATATTTGTCTTTTTAATACACAGCTGATTATGGACGAACTACATGGGGGATGACGTGGAAATGGAACAGTATATTTATAAACTAGAATGGATTTTAATTACTTGTCGAGCATTTCGCAATTTCAACATAAAACCGTTAAAAGTGTAAGTAATAAATGACAATTAATAATTTATTAGAAATACTTATTAATGAAGTATATTTAACTTTACACCAATCCAGATGGAAGACATATTTTCGATTAAAATTCAGTTTAAATTAGTGTTTTATTTTAAGATATTGAAATAACGTAAACGTTTATTTGGCTTGCGTAACTAATTTTCAAAAAATGTAATTTTATCTAATTTTTTCCCCTTTTTTCCGTATTATGTGACACAAAAATCTTTGGATCCGTTTCCTTTCGCTTTTATATACAGTAGAGACATTAAAAATAAATATGAAACCTGTTTTGATCAATTTAACAAACTCCTTCGTATGATAAATTTTTAAAAAATTGACATTGAGCAAGACTTGTATGTTAAAGTATGATATTGAATTAGAATAGTAATGACTTGCCCAAAAAGATTTTTTTTTAAATTAAATTTTCTTGTAAAAATGTTCATATTTATATCAATATCAGTATTAATAAATGGTTATCAAGTATTTATTTTAAAATGTTTATAATCAGTTTCTTAAATTGAGATAAAATATGTTTATATGAATTTGTATCTTGTATAAAGACTTTTTAAAAATGTTTTAGTTAATACAAAATTAAAAACATTACTTGATTTTAATAATTAATAAAATTGTCAGGATGATACATATACTGTACTTTAAAAATTCACAAAAAATTAGAAATACTAAAATTGTCTTCACATTTCAAGTCTTTGGTGGATTTTTTCCCATTAGCAAACATATTTTCTTTTTTTATAACGTATATTAACTCTTTACGTCTGTGGCCACTGCGAGTCTTTTTACTATACACATTGTGGGCTNCAGTAGAGACATTAAAAATAAATATGAAACCTGTTTTGATCAATTTAACAAACTCCTTCGTATGATAAATTTTTAAAAAATTGACATTGAGCAAGACTTGTATGTTAAAGTATGATATTGAATTAGAATAGTAATGACTTGCCCAAAAAGATTTTTTTTTAAATTAAATTTTCTTGTAAAAATGTTCATATTTATATCAATATCAGTATTAATAAATGGTTATCAAGTATTTATTTTAAAATGTTTATAATCAGTTTCTTAAATTGAGATAAAATATGTTTATATGAATTTGTATCTTGTATAAAGACTTTTTAAAAATGTTTTAGTTAATACAAAATTAAAAACATTACTTGATTTTAATAATTAATAAAATTGTCAGGATGATACATATACTGTACTTTAAAAATTCACAAAAAATTAGAAATACTAAAATTGTCTTCACATTTCAAGTCTTTGGTGGTGGTTTTTTTTACTCGTTGGGAATGGTATTGTAAGAGTTGATCTTTATCTCGAGGCTCTCGTTCATCTGAAAAAAATTTTTTTTTAGTTTAATTTATTGCTAATAGAATCAGTAACACAATAAGTTGTTAAAACAGACTACACATTTTGATATTTTGGACATTTTTAATATATTTGAAGATTAAAATAACATTTAGATTTATCTTCTGTCTGTTAATTGATTTAAGGATATTTTATTTTAAAGATAATTCTAAATTACATATTGTTTGCTATACAGTATATATAAATGTATTATTCACAGGGCTGGATTTTCATATAAGCTAGTAAGCTGCAGCTTAGTGTCTCATATTTTTACGTATATCATCATTGGATAGAGAAGGATCTGTTATGTTATAGCTAATCTTGCGTCCTAATGTATTGCTTTCCAAGCAAGGCTGGAAGCAATTTTCCGGTAAAGTAATGCTCGATGCACGTCACTAGGGTTTNAGAATTTTTCATTACTTATACTGTGACAAAACTGAATTTCAGTCTTTTAAATCGAAATAACTAAATAAGGGGACAGCGAAATTTTCCTTTGCCTCGGGCGGCTTACACCCACGCTACACAACTGGTTTAAAAACACTGATAATGAATGAAAACTACTTTTTTCTGTTCATTTTTTAACATTATGATTTTATGAAAAGCATTTAAAAAAACTCAAATGTCTTAATGTGTTGTTACAAATCATATTTAACTTTTAATGCAAACTAGAAATTTACGTTAATCTATTTTTAAGGAAAATTCTGTTTTGCTATAGTACTTGATTTATTATTCTAATAAACAGAATAATAAATCAAATACAGCAGATGTTTTTAAAACCAATACAAAAACAAAAAGTGTTCACACAGACAATTTGTATTTAACTTTTAATGCAAACTAGAAATTTACGTTAATCTATTTTTAAGGAAAATTCTGTTTTGCTATAGTACATGATTTATTATTCTAATAAAATAGAAATTGTTTATATTATACCAATATACCTGCATATTTGAATAATAATTCATTTTACATTGTTCCTTTTATTTTGCTCAATTATTTTACAAATAAATTTAATGTAAGATTACATAAACCAACATCTACCAATATCTACAAACCTGATGTACATACATAATACACCAACAACTACCAGATTATATCAGGCCCAATATATTCCAGTAATAGTTGGCATATTACATAATGTAAGATTATATTTATATACTTCATATATGCTGTTTCCATCAAATGCCTACATCTATCAATGTCAATAATATTATTATAAAACCTCAGACTAAGATACATTTTTATTCAGAGAAAATATAAATAGATACTTTCATATAATTTGACACTATATTATATCCTGCCACTTTACATTATGGGATTTCAGAGAATTATTTTATAATCAGAGCTGGGATGGCCAGAGGGCAGTGCAAATGGTGCAACTGCACAAGGTCCTGTAATCCTGCATGATCCAACTCTTGTATAAAAAATTGATCATTTCGTTTTCTGCTAATGTAACTAATTTTCGCTAAACTATTTAACAGATGGTATGTTTACCATTAAAATATTTTGTTGTTTGAAACTGTTGTTTTTATTATTATTTACAGGACTCACACAACAACTTTGTACCAGATCCTTCTTTTTCTTGTGCTGGCTTTGAACAGCAGAGCAATTAAGGTCGTCAGAATTTCTGTCCAAATCAAGAACATTTGAACTCTAACAATTGAAATTCCAAAAAGATTAGTAGTTAATAACTGTTCTTTGCATTCATTATTCTTTTTGTTCTTTTACTTGTATTCAGGAATAATTGCATGTAAAAAAGGAAAAAAGATTTTTATTTTCTTAGTCATGGAAGAAAAGATGATAACTTAAATACAGAAACTCTCTTCTTATTTAGGAAAATCTATATCTCTTTAGTACATTTACTGACAAACAGATCATCTGGGTTGTGTTCAGTAATACAGAACACCTAAGTTTGAATTCTGAGTGGCTTAGTAGGAGGAGCTAAGAATGTTCTGAGCATCATTGAACAATTATTCTTAGTTAAACAACTAGGCAAACTGGTGGATGAAGTTAAAATTATGATTGCAACAATTGTTGCAAACGAACTGGTCAAAAAGAATGAAGTAACCAATAAATTATTAAAATGGAAGCTGCATCAGATCGTGATGAAATTAATAAAGCAATAATTAATTGTAATCAATGAAATGGACCACTATCTCTGTTAAAATGTATTTGGAATCTGTTATACCAACGTATGATAATTTTACATTTTGAAGTCATTTTAGAATGAGTTAATGATTTAGAATGAGAGAATTGTGATAGTTATAATAAAATACGTTTAGTCAAACATGAGCAGCCATCTTGCAAATTGTATGATGAGACAAAAACAATGACATCACTAGTAGAAGTTAGCATAGATAAAAGAAGCTGACTGAACTAGCTAGAATTCTAGTGGTGGGAAGAGTCAAGCAATAGTTAGAAATGTGTTAAACATTGCAGCATAACTAGATTTCATAAGAATTCTGTATTACTGAACATGACCCTGTTCTTCATTTCTCTTAATGACTAACATTTTCTTTACTTAATATGATAACTTAGCATAACTAAAGCATCAGTCATAATAACACACATTAGTATATGGTGTTTGTAAAAGCAAATAAACTGCTACAAAGTCAGTAATTATCTCTTTGTCTGGATTGGATTTGAAGGGACGAAACTTTGTGCCTGATGAACATGTTTATACATTAACTAGCAGACCCGCCACGTGTTGTTGTGGCTCAAAATGTATCTATTATAAATGTATAACACTTCCCAGTGGGGGGAAATTTTTCGAAAAATTTCTTCTTAGTGTACATTCTGTTGACGTACCCTATTAAAACGCAATAAAAAACGCAAAAAACCGCCTCTAAAATAGTATAAATAGAAGCAGAGTTCTTTACGGTAAGCCTTAATCCTAACCATCTCCCCCAGTGAGGGAATTTCGACACGTATATTATATAAAAACACGTGCGTATTCGAATGCAGCGTTGTGTCAAAATTTCAAAGGAATCGGTAGGAACAAACGAACATTACATTTTTATTTATATAGATAGATAGATGATGATCTGCTTTAGTTCATTTTCACAGAAAAGCATAATGCCTCACAGGAAAGCAAACTTAGGGCGTCGTACTCATAGCGCCAGCTGTTGGACATAAAAGCCTTAACCTAGATTATATCTTTTAATTTATATGAATGTTTAATGGAATAATATACAGTCTATGTCCACCCTGAAGTTCTATTCTAAATATTGGTGAAAGAATTTTTGAAATCGGATGAGTAGTTTCGGAGATTACCTGCTGCATACAAACTTACATACAAACATTACCTCTTTATAATATTAGTATAGATTAGTTAATTTTAACTTGACATCACAAATAAAGATAGAAGATTAATTGATGTTTTAAACTTATTAACAGAATAACTATAATATAACAGACAGAAGGTATGATATCTGTTGCAATTAGTCTAGTTATTTTTTTTTTTACCAGATACATTGTTTATAGTAAAGTGACCAGATGTTTTATGTTGGAATGCAGATGTATCCAAATAAAAATTTAAAAAAATGCTTAATACATTCTTGAGGACCCCATTTTCTTAGTTTATTTAATTGCATGCCATTAAATGTCTTGGCTCTCTTTTTATGCTTTTATTAATATATAAATTATAAAAACATACTTCTGATAAATTAATTTTAATAAATTTAAAACACTCTTCTTTTCATAACAAAAATTAACTATATAGAAAATAACAGTTTCAATATAAAAAATGACTATGTACAGTACATCAATATCAAAAGTAACTACAGTATACGGCCTGTAAATATAGCCATCAATACAAAGAATAATAATAAATAAATATAATATTTATAGATATTTTTCCAGAGAATGAATTTTTTAAAACAAATTTTCATTACTTGAAATATTCTTATAAAATTGTTCATAGGATTTGGAAAAATTGCACTTAACTTGTAATATTGCTTTCAATGTTTCTATGCTCAGCTGCATTTTTCTGAAACCCTGAACTTACTCACCACTGAAAAAACTTTCCATTGTATTCCATTGTATACCATTGATGCCTGGTAAGCATAATACAAATCCAGTTTCTTTTTAATATTTCTGAATGGTATGTTGTTTGTATCAAAGTGATTAAATATTTTTACTACCTTGCATCAGATGGCACTTTTTGTTCATTCCAAGCATTTAGTTTTGAATCAACATATTTTTTTTTTTACTTATGATATCTCATCAAAGTTTTCTTTCTTCCATATCAGTATTAAATAGTTCCATTTTTTAAATGAAATTTTGAAATGTATTCAAAACTTTTTTTTACATTTTGCCAATTAACACTGCTTTTATTGCTGATCCATGTAAAATAATAGTCAATGTGCTCAAATTATGATAAGTGAAGTTCTAAATTATTGGATACATTTTTGATTAAAACTACAGTATTGACATTGAATTTGAAGGAATCTGTTTTGGACCAATCATTTTCTTCAAAATTTCTTAACTGATTGCATAAAGTGAGCAATAAATACTATACAGGGTGGTGCAAAAGTAGGTATATAGTTGTTAGTATGGAAGAAAAACATACAGAGAAAAAAAGGAGGAAAAAACATTTATTTTTATGTTCAAATTAAATTACAAATAAGGAATACAAACTAATAAAAGATAATAAAACTAAGAATAATGAACACCAAACATTTGTATTTCTCATATTTTCAACTGTATACTACTTTGTACTTGTATATCACTGTATACCTGTTTCTATAACAATTTCTATAGTACTGTAGAATTTTTTTCACCTTCAATACATGTCACTACTTCAAAGTATTGTAGTTTGACTATGCATACTTCTGAGTTATCATCTCCAAAAAATCTTACAGAATCCTTGAACAGTTATCAATGGACAAGAAATATGATTTTAAAGGAAAATACAATTTTAAAATTCTTTCAATTGTATACATCAATGTTAACCATTTATTTCATCCTTTCTCAAAGTGGGCAATAACACCCCCTTGTGGGTGCTGGAGGCTTTCAGGGGGCAGTAGAAGGCTCAGTGAATATGAGTTTTATTTCTTCTCATTGAAACATTCTTTTTTCTCAGATATAGGATATGGGTCACACCCTATCTATCCTATCCATATAATAATGCATGTTTAAACATTATATTTGCAATAACTATTTTTAAGATATCTTTTTATATTACCATCTGTTGCGCAAGTTAAAAAATATGGAGGCATTAGATTTCTTTTAATCTCAAAGTGGGTGATGGTTGAAATAAGTTTGAGAACCTGTGTTCTAGTCATACTGTAACCCTGCAAACACTTGTATTCCGCTTCTGCATCCTCACAGAATTTTTTTTTAATAATTTCACTCTTATTGTAAATATATAAAAATTACTGTAAATTTTGATTGTGATACCCTCAACACCAACAGGAAGCTGATATGCTGTTGACTGAATAGTATTGTTTCCTATGTGCAGTACATCCTACATCAATAATTGGCATTTGAAGATTGTTCTTTAGCTTATCATAGGCCTATACATTACTTTTTCTTTTTCTAAGAAGACTAGTAAAGTTTGTATTTGCATTATCAGTAAAAACTGCTAGAACATTATTTTCTAAATTGTTTTTCTTTTATTCTTTAATATCTCAATAATTGAGTCCCACAACTATTTTAGAATTTTACTCTGGAAGAGATACAGAATCTAAAAGTTTTATTTGTATCCTAGTTTGTAATAAAAAAACGAATTAAAGATAGAAATAATTGTTTTCTTTAGATTTGATGCATTCATAAATATTGTTATAAAATTAATATTTTTCAAAGTTTTCAAAAGTTGATCAATTGTATGCATTTTCTATAATTGCTTCAGTTTTTGTGAGAGCATAAGTAAACTTTGGCTCAAATAATGTACTAATATGTTTTTAGATGTACTGTACACTCCATTGAATGAAATTTTTGATTAGGAATTATAGTATAATATGCAAAAACTGCTTTAGCAATTGCTAATTCTTTTTCTTTGGATCCAAATTCAACTTTACAAAAATATATATCACATTTTGTTGAGGTTGCGACTAATACTGCTCATTTGTTTATCTGATGAAACATGTTTCTTGAGTTTTTTTTTTTTTTTTTAATCTCCTGACCCAATTGAGAATTTGCTATTACGAATATTGGTGAACATTTTTTTCTTTTGTATTTTTTTTATAAAAGCAAAAAAACCAAATTTAGTTTTTAATTCATCTATAAATGTAGAGTTGTTTTTTTGACATGGCTATCTGAAATTTATTTTTGTTTTTATTTAGAATTTATATTTTAATTAATATTAAAAATTAATGTGTACTTTTTGTTGTACAAACATTAAACATAATAAGAATAAAATAATCTTAGGTTAGGTTTCTAATAATCAAATGCCCATGTGCATCATTGTGAGGCTGCTGGGGGGAATGAAATTAAAAAAAAATAATGATTATAAGAGATATATTATTATTGTATCTATTGCCATCTGGACTGTCGAGCAGTAACAGTCAACAACATGTGGGAGTGGTTGAGTCAGAGATCAATGCCTTGTTTACAAACAACACAGCCTGTTTATTAGACAATTAACTTACAATAAAAGTACTATTGTCCTGAAGGATTGAAGTCCTTGTAGATTTTGGTGTGCAGTCTTTGAAAGAAAAAGAGGAATGTTCAGCGATGAGGGTGGTTTCTTATTACTGACTGGATATTGCTGTATAAGACCAGTTCTCGAACAGGAAACAATGTCCAGTGAGTGCAGATTGGAATTTCCGAAGTTTCTCTCAATGAAGGTCTATAACTTTTGGGAGGATACATCAGCAAATGACAAAGATGGAACTTTGTGGGAAACACCCCAGTGAGGGACATAGCCTCACAGGATGCCACGGCAAAGAACTGAGTATCCTTGTGGCCAGGGCTTAAATATCTTGTGGTCTTGCAAATCATTACTTTATTGGTTATTAACCCCCCTTTCTCGGTACCCAATTAGCCTTTCTCTGTTACCTGTTGAAATTGGACCAATTCAGTTCCAGAGAAAGATAATTGTTTATTAATACAATTCAACACAGCCTTTCATTCGGTGTTGAATGAACCTTATACCTTAACTAACATTTTCTTTTTTGTTTATCTTGTCTTATAAAGAATTTAATTTATTAATTTTTCTCTGTTTTTACTGTGTGGTTTTAATATTAAAATAATTTTACTTTTTCCCTTTTCTTTTATAATTTAGTTTTCTTAATTTTAATTAATTGCAAAGATCAAGATTTGTTTTTGTTTGAATATATGATTAAAATGGTGTTTTTTTCATCCCAGCCCAGGGCCTCACATCATTAACTCTCTGAACTGTTCAAATGAATACACTTTTGTCATATGCATTCAACACTATTAGCTTTTTCTCCACTTCAGATTTCTATACAACAAACTCATGACAAAACATAAAGAAACATTTGTTGCCACTTATCAAAAATAGCAACTTCTGATATGCACTATAAGAAACAACAACTTTGTACCACTGTGAAAATGCTAGATTACATATCCAATCTGGGATATTTTCTAGGACAGTTTTCAATGTAGGACAAACAACTTAAATCTAGGACAGTCCCACATAATTCAGTATGTCTGGTCACTTTAGTTTATAGTAATGTGGATAAAAACACATTACTATGACACATGATATTGAAAATTTTCTCTCTCTTTATTAATAAAAATTTATATAAAACTGAAATGGACTTGTGGGAAATGGGACATTTCATAAATCGAAAGGGAAGTCATTTTAACCAATTGTAATATTTAACATTTCTGACTATAGGATAATAAACATTAAATTTTGTTGATTTTCTATATGTTACATTAATACTAGACCAATACCTGCTGTGAAAAAGTCATGAGATACTGATGAGTCATTTGACCTATTTATACATATATCACAAAACAAATCCAATCCAATTTTAAATACAAATGACTGATTTATTTTTCTCTTTCAAGCAGTATCAGGTTATAGAAAATATAAAAGATCAAAATAACAAAAAAAATTAATATGTTATGAATGTTCAAACCATTCATGACAGATTTCAGATAAGTAAGAAACATTGAGTAATAAAACAGAAATCAATATGAGGAAAACAGAAAACTACCAGGATTAATTCAAGTGAAACTGAATCTAAAATTGAGTTTGAAGGGAAAGTTAACAAAAATACAACAAAATTTTAATATTTAAAGAGATAATAAACAAATGAAAATTACTATATGTAAAGAATGTTACTATCTAACAAGATGTTTTTATTTGTAGAAAATAAAAATACTGTGTATTCATCAACTGAAATCATTATCAATTAGTAACACTTCCATTTGTTTTGTTGAGTTTTATTACATATGATTCATGTACAGTTGTTATTTTGTCACTAAATAGGAAATTCTATAAAAGCTTAGTAACCATTAGTAAATTTACAAACATTAGTAAATTTAAATATGCTGATGGCATAAAATAAATATATTCAAGTTGATTTACTGAATTCTTCAAACTACAGTAGAACACCAATCATCTGAGGTAATGTGGACCAATGCTATCTTGGAAAACTGAAAACTTGGATAAAACAGATGGTCATGGCTAATTTGGATTATAAAAGAGTATGATATATAACTTTAAACCTCTTTTTAATATGTATAAAAGAGTATGATATATAACTTTAAACCTCTTTTTATATTTTAGTGAATTTAATCATATATAAGAATATAATTTTTTACAAAACACTTATACAACCAAAAATTCAGTTCATGAAACACAAAACGATGGAGAAAAACAAATGTTTTCAATTACCTTTGGCAAGCATTTTCATGTTAAAAAATTTATTTGGAAATGGATGAGCATCGGAAATGAATATTGCGCTGACAAAACCCTTTGTGTTTGTGGCAAAGACTGACAGAAAATGGTTTGAGGTACATAGCTGCAGCAACGGAGCAGCATCTGTTCACATGCTGTCCAAACAAGCAAACATTTTGTTCGTTGCATGTTACATGGTGCAGAGCTCTCATCTGTTGTTGCCTTAGAAAGCTAGCGACTAGTGAGAGTAAGCACATCAGTTTGTATCGTTCTATTGCTAGTGGTGGGGCTGGAGTTCATTTTGGTTACGATAGTATTATATAATAAAAAAAATTACAATAATATAGTGACATTCAAGGCAAATTTAGGGAAAAAGTAATACAAGTTAGCATTATTATTATTTAGAAAGAAATACAGAAGGATTGAAATAATTGTTAAAATATAGTCTGTCATAGGTACTTGTCACAGGTAGCAAAAATCTCAACAGAGAACAAATGGTTAGAAATATTTCATCATTTTGAAACAAACTATGTTCCATACAATAATGCATTCAAAATTGTGGAATACACACTGTCCTTACCAAGAATTAATGCCGGGACTGAACAAATTTTTTCTACTGTAAATAATGTGTGGACATCTGGTAAATCACAATTAAGTGTGAGACTTTGAAAGCCATATTATGTGTGAAATATAATTTAACAAATTCTTGCAAAAAATTTCATGACATTTTAAAAACGACAACAGCAATCTACTGTGGCGGTATGCCTGTTGCGGTCGCGAACTTCTTCTTGTCGTGAACTAATAGTCAACATTTCTGTAAGGCGGTAAATTGCCTGGAGCGTTAGCCGATGAACTACTTCTGGACTAGCTGCCGAGACGACCAGTCGACCCTACGCTACGTTCCACGAACTGTGATACTGCTCGTTAAAAAAAAACATTGTAAGATGGAGTTAGAATTTAATCTGCTAGTTAATAAAAGTGTCATGTTTTTTTACGTTATGTCGGTCGATTTACTTTAATCGGTAAGTTGGGATCAACCCGACATGCCGTGCCTGTGTACATAGAGGTTAAATATAAGTTTTATATTAATCTAAATCCTTTGTCTTTCACGTTACTGTTTCTAGAACTTTCTCATTTATTCTTTCTCTACGGGTGGGGCAACCTTTGTCCAGGAACGAAGAGGGGAAACAAAGGAAAACGAAAAAGCCCTGAGGGCATCAGGAAAAGAGAAACAAACATTCCAGAGGTAGCGTCCGAGGAGAGCAGACGGAAAGAAAAGGAGAGGTCGAAGTTGTCGTCGAGTAAGACAAGGAACTGACTTGAGATCATCTGAAAACGAACAAACTGGACTAACGCTAAGATTGAGGGCTTTGAGAATTCCTTGAAATTTCAATAGCTGATACAGATAGGAACCGAGAAGACAGTGAATTGAGCACAAGTCCCAATGTCAAGGATATCGGAGACTTTTGAAAGACCCGGGTACCCCACCAACCTTTTTTCTTATTCCTTCGTATTTCTTCTCTTTAAATTCTTCTTCTTTAGTATATAAGTTAGGTTAAGATAGTTTAAGTTAATCATAATATTAAGGAAATATATCTCAAGTTAAACCTTTTGTTTGTCATGAACACGTATCACCCGCCTTTGTTTACGTAAAGAATATATCGAACTGTATTGGGTATATAGGAACTACATAGTTTGGGATCCTAAAGAACTGAGTGTACGTAGGACCAAGTGAAAAACAAACTTAATAAAATTTTTTATTTTTATACGACTTTGTATTATATTGTTCGTCCTTCTACATACCACACTACTAAAAAGAAATTAATTTGACTGAGAAATATGCTAAAGAATAAATGGTTTTTAAAGATTTATAATAGTATATATATTTTGTGAACCGCTGGGGAGGTCAGGAACCGTCGACTCTCCCTTTTCGGCGACAGGTCGTTAAACCTGCTCACTTGTCAAGATGGCTAAATTTCGGAAACAGTCCCGAAGGGTCAGGATACTTTTTGTCAGGTCGAGTGGAGGAGGTGAGAGGGGTCGTCGACGAGGTGTAGGCGATATGCGAGTAAAAGGACACCATTTAACAATGAAACAACGATTTATTGGATTAACAAAAAAAAAAATAGCTTACAAAATCTAACAAGTTCACTATTAGCCCTAACTCGCGGAGAGAGAGTTTACATTAATTTGTTTCATACCTCTAGTCAACTTCCACATAGGCACAGAGTTCGCCGCACAAAGTTAAAGTTTCCCGGAGACTTAATCCTTTTAGACCGTAGATGTGAGATTCCCCCGAGGAGGGGGAAAGAAGTCGCTTTTATAGCTTCGGACTGGGAAAATCAGTCAGGTGATCTCCTATTGTGAGAGGTAGAGTTGGTCCTACAGGTGTGGAGGTTAAAGTTGTTCCCGGGACCCAAAACAAAATGATGAATTTGGACTTTAACTATAAACTTTTTGTCTTGCAGCAGAGGAATGTCATTGTTTGAGGGTTGAATGTTTATATTAATGATGAAAGTTATAAGTTTCGATCGATATTTGATTCTTTTTTCTGACAATGTTATTTTAACGTGGAGGCGACAAATTTATTTTAAAATACGTCAAAAATTTAGGGGGGAAAATTAACAATTTTGGGCTTATTCAGAGGTCGGATCTCACAATTTAGTATATTTGTAAATTTTACATATGTTGAAATTAAAAAAAATATAATACAATACAATTTTTGCGTTTTTTGATAACAAAATGTTATTGCTTTAGAACAATTTTTTTCAACAAGAAAACCACTCTCACCCATTAATTTTGTCCTACTTCATCAATGTTAAAATCTAGTAATCTAGTCACCTTAATTTATATCATTATTATTAATAAGAAACCTATAAACTTGCAGGAAATTCATCAGTTGTGTTACATCCTTATAATATGATATTAAGGTGAATATAAACATTACATGAAGTTTTGTGTAATATTTATATTCACTCTCTTGTTATCTTGTAGATATCTTGTTACTTATAAAAAGTTATAATCATTATTAAGATTTTGTTTTTCTTATTTAAATATATAGAATTATTAATTATCTATATTACAGTTTTATTTATGAATTAATAAATAACATTTAAATAATAATCTGTAAAAAACTTTTTCAGAATCAAAATTTTAAAACCAAGTCTAGTGAAAAGAAAACCTCATCAAGTCAGGTAACATCAAATGCTATCCAAGCATTTTTGGCTCGAAAACAAGAAGAAGAAAGACAAAAATGTATGTATAAAGAAATTAAATATAAATTCATTGTCACTTTGTTTTATATAGAAAAAAGAATAATTATTGAAACTGTCAGGAATTTTTCATAATGAATTGCTTTTGATCTATGAAATTACTAACAGCTAATTAACAAAAAAATAGAATTAATATATTTAATTTTAACATAAAAAAAAGTATTTGAGAACACAGAAATTTCAAAAATGACGATTAAGATTAACAGATTTAAGAACTGTAATAATAATCATTTTGACAGATTTGAAAATGTTAAGTTATTGAATAAGTGCATAATAAGAAGAATAATCAATTTTAAAGCTAACAAAAATACAAAGTATTCTGAAGATATATTGGAATGCAAAATGATTATATAATGAAACATACAGATGGTTACAATTAAACTGACCCTATTCAGATCCCATTCTGCTTATCAGATTTTGATGAAACTTGGTATATATGTTACAGTGGCGTACCATGACAGTTGATGATAGGGAAGCTGTGTTTCTGTAATAAGCCAACTTCCAGGGGCAATCAGTTAATTGCACATCAGTGATGGTCTAGATTTGTATTTGTTTGTTAGATAAGCCAGTAAAACCATAGACTTCTCTAAATGTATTTTTAATATCACAATTACATTCTGAATTACTAGCCATGATATAAGGGTTAAAATTAAAAATAAAATTATAAAAACTTACTTGGTGAAATAAAATGTGTGGTGGATGTACAGTACTGTACATATCTGGTACAAAATGTTCTTTAATTGTATGAATATACTTTTAAAAAAAATTATAATTAAATATAGCTTTGTAAAGAAACGTACATAAAAATATCATAAAATATTCTTTACTTTTTAAATCTTAAAACAATCCACTTAGTCAAATAGCTCCCTACCAGTGGCTAATGGATGGAATCAGAGTAGGTTGCAATGCATGCATACACACTGACTGCCAAATCCCTAGGGTGCTGATACTGGTCAATGTCAAATGCCTCTTTTGTCGCATCACTAGTATACCTCAAAGGATGTGACAGGGTTGTTGAAACTTAAACATTTTTCTGTAAAATATAAATATGTTAAACTTAATAGATTTGTGGTGGTGTGGAGGACAAATAAAAGGATGACAAAAAAGTAACTATAAATTAAACAGGATTTTATTTAACTACGGTTATGTGGTCCTTCTTACACCTGGTTTGTTTACACTAAACACACTTGATCCCAAACTATAGTATGCACATAAGTTCGACACCGTCCGACATATTCTTTATGCTTTCACAGGCAAGAGACACGTGTTCGCAACAATGAAAATTTATGGTTTGAGAGATATTACAACTAACTTAAATTACCTTAATCTAACTTATATACTAAGGAAGAAGGGTGAAGAAATTAAGAGATATGAAGAGAAGAGACAAGTATAAAGGACAGATTTGTGGGGGTACCCGGTAAATTTGGCAGTCTCTGGTCTTCTCTATATTGGAACTTGAGTCAATTTCCTTCCTCTCGTTTCCATTCCTTGAGAATTCAAAGCGTTCTTGAAGCCTTAATCTGGGTGTTCTTCTATTTCGTCCTCTCACAGACAACTTCCAAGCCTTCTCCTTTTGTCCCACTAGGCAACAAACTTTGGCTGGTTCTTTCCTACAGTTGTTCACCTTGGAAGCTGACCCAAAAGTATCTTGTTCGTTTTTACTGATGGCCTCAGGGCTTCTTAGTATCCCCTTTGTCTTCTCCCTTTGTCCTTAGACAAAGGTTGTCCCCCACCCATAGAAAAAGAATAGGTTAGAAAGTTCTAGAAACAGACATTAAAGACAAAGGAATTTAAGAAGAATAAAACTTATATCTAACCCTATGTACAAAGACATGGCGTACTGCCACAGATTGTCCGTTGTTTGTTTAATTTGTTTTATGACCAAGTGTCCACAGAAATTTCCAAAATTTACTTTTCAATCACTCTCATTGAACTGGAAAAATTTCTGTCTTTATTACATCTAATATTATGAAGAAATCAGTCCCCACTGTACTCAGCTAGAGATTGGTTCGGTTAAGCTTTAGTTCTTTAGTTTAGAACTTACAACCTCTTGCATCTTTGCACTTTTGCTTGTTTTTTATTTTGATGATAAAATATTCAAAGTATTTTTAAGAATGATTTATTAGAAAAATTGCCTGAGATCTACAGCTTCTTTGAACCACCATTCAGCCCTATATATATCAACTACACTACAGTACATAATATACAGCAAGTTGACATTTAATGTCATTTCATTTAACATCAATTATTTAAGGGAAATCTGTAAAATTTTTTCTTGCATAAACTTTCCAATCATACAATTCAGTCAAAATATTTTGTCAAAGCAAAATTAAAATAACATCATTTTATGATGATACTCATCCTCAAGATTTTAATTTGTGAAAATGGATGATGATGATTTTTAGTACAAACAAATTTATTATCAGATAATAGTTTTTTCCCTTGCATTCAGCTATATAAAATAGATCGTTTATGATATGTTTAAATGTGAACACTTCAATGATTCAAAGAATATTTCTATTGTTCAATGAAAAGCATTGAACCCATTTTTATTTTTCTAAGAATGAATCAGCTTTTTGCTGGTTGGTTTTGATTATATTATTGCCATATCTAAATATTATTACTTATTGGAATTATATTTATTTTACTATTAGAATACTAAGAATGTATAAGTTTCTAATAAATATATATTAATTTAGATGAAGAAGCTAAAAGAAGAAAAGAAAAACTTCTCACTCTTAGAGCCCAGAACTCTAAGAGTAACAAAAAAGCCAAAATCATGGCTTCTAGAACAAAAGATAATGATTTTAGTAAGATTAAACTTACTGAAGATGAAGTGGAAGCCAAAATAAAGAGAGAACAAGAACTGAATAAAAAACGCCTAACAAACACAGTAGACAGAATGAAAGCTAGAATCCAATTAGAGGAAAGAGATAATCAGCTTCCTAGAACAAGAAAGAAAAAAACTAGTGATTCTCAGCGTCAAACAACAACTAATTCTCCCATGCAAATTGAATATAAATTTAATGGAAATAGTGCTCCCATTCCTGTACTGGTTAACAAAAAGAAGGATATTGAAAAAAGAAAACAAGTATCAAAATCAAAATCAGCTGTGATGGATTACAGAAATCTCTTAGAAATTGCTGCAAAAAAACAATTTGAAGCTGGTGATGATTCAGAATATGAAGATTTTGAGGAAGAAAGTGATGAGTATGAGGAAGAACAAATTCAAGTGACCAAAACAAGTCTTCCTAGTTATAATACAAAGGAAGATGAAAGTGTTCATAGACAAATTAATCAGAATTCTAAGTTAAATAATAAAATTTTAGCAGATAAACATAAATTAAAACAAAATAAAGAAAATTCATATAACACAAATAATTCATTAAAAAATGAAATTTTACAAGAATCTAATATGAATCATAAACAATTGAATAAATCATATAAAAAAAATTTGCCTAATAATAAAACTCCAAAGTTATATAAATCAAATGAAATCAGTGAATATTCTCAAAAAATGTCATCATATAATAATAATTTAAATTTTACATATAATAAAAATAAAGTTCCATCTAAACCAAATAAATATGAAGAATACATTCGTACACCAGACGATAAATTACATAGTGAAGAAGAATACATTCCACAGTATCAGAAACCAGCATTAATTCCTAATTTAAAATCAGTTCAGAATCAAAAAGAATTAAATTATATTCCGACAAACAAATCATCTGTAAAAAATAGGAATGATACAGAAATATTAAACAATAGAAAAAAAATTGAACAAACATCCATCCAAAATATGACCAACAGAGTACGTCATAGTGAAAAAATTATTTCTTCAAATTTGGATCACAATATAAATGTAAATAGAAAATATTTAGATTCAAAAAAATCTAAAGATGTTTCAAAACATAAAAATGAATTATTCAAAATACCTAAGAAGAAAAAAGAATGTGATGCAATGTTAGATGACAGTACTCCATGTTATTATACAGGTGATAATGATGAAAAGAATGTAGAAATACCTAAAAGTCACAATAAAGTAAATAATGTTTTAAAACAAAATTCTGAAAAAAGGCATGATTATATTAATAATAAAAAGAGAGAGATTGAAGAAAGATTTTTGTTGAATAATAAGATAAACAATCGAATTCCAAATAATATAAAACAAAGCATGTCAAGTAGAAATAATTTGTATGTTGAAAATAAATTCCAAGAAAAGTTAAAAAATTCCACAGTTCGAAGAAACATTCAAAATGCAAAGGAATTCGAAGAACCAAAACAATATTTCACCATAAATGGAGAAGAAAAATCAAAATATGATACAAGTAAATCTCTTATGAAAAGTAAACATTCTAAAAATTCTTCTTCAGCATCAAATGAAGTGTATCAGTATTTTACAGAAGATTTTAAGAAAGAACAATCTACCTCAAAAAACATAAATAATACAAAATGTATAATAAATAATCACAGAACTAGCATGCAAGAAAAAGATAAAATAAAATCAATGGCAAATGCACACAAATTAAGTCAGAACAGATCTGAAATTAAAAGAAATTTTTGTAATGAATACAATAGAGATAGAAGTGAGTCTCCACCTGCCAAAATATAC
This sequence comes from Centruroides sculpturatus, assembly GCF_000671375.1. Lineage (NCBI taxonomy): Eukaryota > Metazoa > Arthropoda > Arachnida > Scorpiones > Buthidae > Centruroides > Centruroides sculpturatus. The sequence goes on along the minus strand of NW_019386228.1, from coordinate 17,489 downwards.
AAAAGTGAAAGTATTAGAAATGAAAATAGGATTAACCAAAGGATAGAAAAGTCTAATGATCAGAGAATTGTAAAAAGAAAACTTCCTATAGAAAATAAAAAGAATGAACATGATAGATTTAAAAGTAGAGAAGATGATTATAAAAGAGATATAGGAAGGACTAATGAAAAAGTTGATAGAGAATTTTCAGCAAAAAGTTTAAATGCTAAAATAAAAAGTGAATATAGAATTCAAACTAAAACTGAAAAGGATAATTATAACAGTATTAATACAGTAAAATCAAAATATCCAGAATACACTTCAGTTCCAAAAGTTTCACAAGAGAGTAAAAACAAATCAAACTTTGTACAGAAAGAAAGTGCATTTCCTAAAAAAGTTCTTGCAGAAAAAAAAAGGGTCATTCCACCAAGTAGTATGGTGCATTTAATGCAAAAAGAACAAATTCAAACAAATAATAAATTAAGACATTTGGAGAAGCAAAGGTTAGAAAAAGAGAGGCCAACAATTGGAAAATTGCAAATGATCACAAAATCAGAAAATTTAAGTAGAATGGAAAATAATAGAAAAATATTAAAAAGCAATTCTAATACTAATATAAGTAAACATTCTGAAAGAAATACATTAAATGAAAAACCTATTCCATCTAAAAGATTTCCTCAACCCAATAATGGTACAATTCCAAACAAGAATTTCAAACCAATAACAAGTGCTGATTATGTTGGGATTAAGCGTGATCGTCAAGGACGACCATTAGTTAGTAAGTACATGACTTAATTTTTTTACAGGAAAACTACTCTTACTGATTTTTACATATGTTTAAAGGCATGTTTCTGAGAAAAAATGTAGATAGTGATGAAGAAGAGGAGGATGAAGAGGAAGATGATGATGATGATATGGCTGATTTCATTGATGATGGACCATTGGAAGAAGATGATGAAGATTATTCCAGATATATTCGAGAAATATTTGGCTATGATAAAAGAAGGTATAGTAAGCAATTTATAACTAGTAAAACATGTTGTTTTCAAACATTAAAAAGAAATTATTATAGGTATCGCTATGAAGAAGAATTTGATGATCAAGCTATGGAATCATCATATGCTGAGCAAATGAAAGAAGAAAGGAGAAGGTAAATTAAATTTATTAAAATAATATAAAATTTGATCAGACTATTTATAGGTAACATTAATGCTTTGTGCTGTAGAAATTAAAATGGTAAAATGAATTATTTATTTAGCTAGTCTTTTATTTTATTAATTCATAAAATGTTCATTGACAATATGTGAAAGTAATGTAAACAGAATAAAATTGGACAAGGATACTATAACCCATGAATAATAGTATAACTGTATAACCCATAAATAATTGTTTTAAAGTTAATTAGTTGATTGATACAGCAGTGATTATATCCCAATATGTTATTTTAAACAATAAATTCAATCATTCATATACAGCAGTAAATTTTATAAAGTTCTAGGAGGACAAAATTATTATTATTTCTATAAAAATCTGGAACACATCTTTTACTTTATGAAATGAAATTTATTTTATCAGAATGAATGTTTCTTGCATGAGTTTAGCAAGTATGTTATTCTCAGGACTGTCAAGAGTTTGTATTGGGCCCAAGCATAGAGCATTCCTTTTCAGAAATTGTTTTTGAATAAATGAAATACATAAAATGTTTCTCTATTAATAAAAAGCAGTCTTAAAGTTTTTATTTTCTGTTAGTAAAAAACAACAATGATTTTTTAGATGTATAAACTTTGGAGTCTTGACCAAATAATTACAGATTTTAACTAGTAAAACAAATTTATTATGTGCTAAAATACAGAGAGTGCCAGCAGTACCATGCACGTGGTCAGACTGGCTACCCACGTGCATGAGTCTCCACCTGCTAAACTAAAACACAAGACTAAAAACTAGGGGCATGGTAAGTGTTGCCAGGTTGGCCACATACTCCCTCCCCAGTGACAATACTCAGGAACTTAGAAGGGAAATGTACAGTTTGTCCAGAATGAGTCATTCGTGGGCAAGGTGCCTGGATTTGAGTGGTCTCATCCAGTGGGTGGAGAATGTTTTGTCACTGTTGGAGAATGGCGGAGGGGTGATTGTAACTTTCAGAAAGAAAGCGGTTTTGAGGTGGTCAATTGAAAGTTTGCTTCCCTCGAGGTGTATCTAAGTCGAAGTGTTTCTCTAAGTGTCGTAAGACACGGAAAGGGCCATCATAGATTGGTTGTAATGGTTTGCGTGATGCATCATGATGCATGAAGACGTGTGAGGCAGTCATCAACTCAGGGTGTAAAAATATATTTTTAGATGAGTGGTGGACATCTCTGACTGGGCGAATCGACCTCATATGATCTTTCAACCTCAGATCAAGGTAGGAAAATTATTGGCTGAAGTAGTCTCATGGTCAGTGAGATCAGAAGACAGTGCAATGGGTTTGCCGTATGTGATCTCTGCTGCTGTAGTGTTATAGTTGGGGATGACATAGGATCTTAGCACCAAGAGGATGGTTGGGAGTTTAGCAACCGAATTATCAATCAACTGAGCTCTCAGCAAGGACTTGAGCTGATGATGCCATCATTCAATTTTTCTGTTTGCGGTTGGGTGGTAAGCTGTTGTCTTAATGTGGTTAATTCCCAGGGCTTTTGCGAGATCAGCAAAAAGTTGGCATTCAAACTGGCGACCCCTGTCAGTGGTTACAATACGTGGTATGACAAAGCATGCAATCCACGTAGCAAGGATTACATTGGCTATAGTCTCAGCTGAAATGTCTGCCACCGGTATGGCTTCTGGCCAATGTGAAAATCTGTCTATAATTGTGACTAGATAAGTAAAACCTTGGCAAGATGGCAAGGGGCCCACTATATCAACATTGATGTGAAAAAAACGGCAATCGACTTGGCTGTAGGTCCCCACTGCACTGTTAGTGTATTTTCCTACTTTGACTCTTTGACACAGGATGCAAGTTTTAGCCCACAATCTGACATCTTTCTTCATTGATGGCCAAACAAAGCGTTTGCTGACCAGATCCACTGAACCTCTCATTCCTGGATGTGCTAAACCATGTAGCGACTCAAAAACTAGTTGGCAGAACTGTTCAGGTATATAAGGCCTGTGTTTACCAGTTGAGATATCACATGTCACTTCAATTCTGTTTTTGAGGCATACCTTTTCAAATTTCAGTGAACATGTTTGTGACTGTTGAAGGTGAGCAAGCTCTTTGTCCACAGCTTATGTAGCGGCGATATCTTCCAGAGGTATTCCTGTTGAGAGAAAAATAGAGTTGATTCTTGAGTAGACATCTGCTGCTACATTGACCTTCCCTGGTATGTACCTGATATCTGTGGTAAATTGGCTTATGTAGTCTAAATGACGGAGTTGGGAGGGGATGCCTTATCTGAACACTGCTGGAATGCGTAGGTTAGGAGTTTATGATCGGTATATATTGTGAAATTCCTGCCTTCTAAGACATGGTGGAAGTATCACACTACTGAATATGCCACTAAGAGTTCACAGTCATATGTGCTGTACTTGGCCTGTGGTTTGGTTAGTGTCTTAGAAAAAAAGCCTAGGGGTTTGACAATGGAACTATTCTTCTGTTGAAGAGCTGCTCCTATAGCAAAGTCTGATGCATCCACCATCAGCATCATTGGAAGGTCAGTGGAGGGTTGGGCCAAGAGGGTAGCACCTGCTAGTTCCTCTTTGAGTCGTTCAAAGACTACAATTGACTCTGGGGTCCATTGCACTTTACGTTTGTCTCTTTTCCTGGTGTCTTTGCACAAATCAAAGAGAGCTTGTTGCGTGCATGCCATGTTGGGCAGTGAACATCTGTAACAGTTGACCAGCCCTAGAAACTTTCTGAGCTGTTCTATGGTATCTGGGCATGGAAAGTTTTGGATGGTTTGGACTTGCTCAGGCAGGGTTACAATTCTTGCTTGGGAGACGACGTAGCCCAGGAAAGAAACCGCTTGCACACCAAAAACACACTTTGACAGGTTGATGTTGATGGCGTGTCTGCGCAGCCTTGTGAGCAGTGTTCTTAAATGAAGCAAGAGCTCCTCCTCTGACTGAGATGCAACGGGGTCATCAAGGTATGAGTAGACAAAGTCTAATTTACGTAAAATATTGTGGATATATTTTTGAAATGACTGGGCAGCATTGCGTAGTCCAAATGGCAATTTTAAAAATTCAAATAAGTCAAAGGGTGTGATCACAGCCGTTTTTGGAACATACTCTGGTGCCACGGGTATGTGGTGGAATGTCTGCACCAGGTCTATTTTAGAAAAGATGGATTTGCCTCTCAGTTGGCAATTGAAATCTTGAAGGTGGGGTATCGGCCCAGTAGTCCCCACAAGGACGCCATAAACCGTCCTTCTTTGGAACAAGATATGGGCTGGACACAACTTTTGGAGGGACTACATATTCCCATGTCTATCATCTGTTGGAATTCCAGCTTTGCCTGTGCAAGCTTATCAGGAGGGAGTCGTCTCAGCTTAGCAGTGACTGGAGCTCCTGTCGTGACGATTATATGGTAGACAGTATGGTCACTAACTTGTTGATATGTAGGTTGTCCCTTCAAGAGATTGGGAAACTCCAAAAGAAGCTTGGAATACTTCTGTTGGGGTTATATTATTAGCACAGTTTACTGATTAGTGGTGGTGGTAGTTCTGGGGTTGCCAAGTGAGTGAGATTATCTCTCAAGCACCTATTCTTTAAATCCACAAGAATGCTGAAGTGACTTAGAAAGTCTGTTCCTATAATAGGGTGCTGTATATCCGCTAAGGTAAATGGCCAGCAAAATGTTCGTCAGAGTGCAATATCAAGTTTAAAGAGGCACTTGTTTGTAGGTATCATGGAGCAATTAGCTGCATAAAGTTGATGATTACTGTCATTTTTCTAGGATGGTGGGAGGTAAGACAGAGATGTCTGCCCCCGAGTCTACCAGGAATCTGCAACCAGTGGTAATATCAAAAATAAATAAGCGATTGGATGTTTTCTCCCTGTCCCTCTAAGTCGCAGAGAGAGCGGGGCTTAGTTGTTTCTCAAGGTTTCCTTGATGACATGTTTAAAAGAACAAGGTGGGGTGCACTTCCTGGCAATAGCTTTGAAATTGAAATGATACCAACAAACATTATAACCCAGTAGATTTAGACTAGGAGAGTGCTGTTGTCTCTCTGAACATGAGGGGGAATGTGCTTGTCAACGGTTGGGATATTAGATCAGTGACCAATTCAGCTATTTCACAGTCAAGCGATCCTAGTACATGATGGTATTTCGTAACTTCTGTTGTGGTATTAGAGACAGCAAATTGTGATTCCACCTGTGTAAACTATACTCTAACATTCTTTCTCCAAAAGGGTGGAATTTTCACCGATACTCGTGCTACCTCAACGGGGTATTCACTCTTGCTCATGACGGAAATATATAACTAATGTAAATACTCACAGAATTGGGTAAATAAGTTCTTGTGGTCACGTCCAGCTCACCACTTTGGAGTCTTGACCAAATAGTAGACCCCCCTATAACATGGTAGATACGTTCCGTGTTTTATTAAATTCATGTTGTACGAGTCCTTAAATACATGAGCCAATCACAGCCCGGCACGTGTGCAGTTTATGGACTACGGCTGTTTGAAAGGTTTTCTTCCATAAAATTAATCAATTCTAGACTAATTTGACTCAACATTTCCAAAACACGTATAATTTTTTGGGAATAATCCATATAAACTATGCTATAAACAAAAAATTGTAAGATTACTTACCGAGTGTGCACTGTTCGACGACGCCATTGCTTAAGTTTTTTTTCGTCGCAGAGCGGCGCACCGAATGGCGGGCGCATGTTTCCTGATCAGCAAATGTTTTGCAGAAAAATAACTTAACTTTGGAGACATCATTAATATAAATATAATTTTTATGGCCATTAAATAATAAATGGTTTTTAGTAGGTTTGCTGCTCGTTTAAACTCAGTTTGTGCAATATCCGCTATTGGTCTAGATTCAACCAATCCTGTCGTGACTCGAGTCAGTGATGACATTTTACTGTATTATGAGTCTCTTTTAGCGTGTTTATATGAACACGGTCACAATGTTTTCACTGTGTTATATGAATCTGTATTATACGAACCCATGTTATAGGGGGTCTACTGTAATTACAGATTTTAACTAGTAAAACAAATTTATTATGCGCTCAAGTACAGAGAGTGCCAGCAGTACCATGCACGTGGTCAGACTGGCTGCCCGGGAGACAAAAGACTAAAAACTAGGGGCATGGTAAGTGTTGCCAGGTTGGCCACAAAACCATACAGGTCCTTTAATTTCCTCCAGACCCAGGGAAAATCCCCAACTATCCCTCTTGACAGTCCTGGTTATTCTTACTATTATAGCAAATTTTTATTCTTACTGTAGTAGTGAAGTCTTAAATCTGATGTTGATAATTTAATTTTGAGATTATTTGATGATATACTGCTTCTATTGTCGTCATTCTTCTCCTACTTTTCTAAAAATATCCAAGTTACATGATAGAAAATATTTAATTTTTGTTCAGCATAATTGTTACTATTGCAATTTTTTCAACTCCATTGTACAAAGCATGTTAAACAATTTGATGACTTGAAATGTTTTAGAAATTGAAAATATTCAAATAATTGAATGTCACAGGATAAGAGTTGAGAAATATCAAAGTTTTGATGAAAATACACCATTGTTTATCAATTTTTAACACCCAAATACAAATGTGAGTTTATTCTAGTGTGATTCCATGTACTGTCATATAGTCTAGTTTTTTTAACCCTACAATGTGGTCAGTTTTATATTTATATACCTTTCAAAACAACGATCAAACTGCAGTCATTCCAGGTCACTCTATGTATTTTATTTTTAAAATTCACCAAAAATCAAATTTTTATCTTAGAGATACAAAAAATTCACATATATTTATTACTTTATGAAGATTTTAGCACAATAATCATTAGGAGTAAAAATTACTTGCCAAAAAAAAAATGTTAAATTATGATTTAAATTTTTGATATTATAAATAACTCATAAAATTAATTTGATAAAAAATAAAACACGCTGATTTTGTTATTTGTTTTTTGCACCAAGCCAACACAAAAAAGAATGTTGTTTGTATCTGATGATTTAAGATTATGCATATTTATCTATTTTTTGTGAACAGTATCATTTTATACGAAACAGTCCATATATATTAGTTTTCAGTCTCTTTGATAAACTGTCTTAAGATAGTAGGATGTTTTGTTTTAGGTAGTAAGCAGAATATACCAAAATATAGAACAATAAAACACACTACACAAAGAAAATTGATTAATGAATGTGTTCTATTTCTATTTGTTTCAGAAACTAAGTAAATATAATAAAACTAGAACAAAAATAAGAAAAATAATAAATATATATAATTATTTAACTTATAGGCAATAAGCAGTTAATACTGAAATTGTAAAACAATAAATTGACTACTGAAAAAATACAACTGGTGCATGTGTTTCCTTTGATTTTTTTATTTTGAATTTATAAATACATACTGTTAAATTTTTGTATTTTTGTTTACTCTACTATTGAAATAAAAGTAATATAATCAGGTTATAGTAAGACTTGTATGATTTTTCTATCACTTTTCTACCACTTTCAAAAAAACTTTAGGTGTATAGTACTTCTCCTATAACATAGATGTTCACATCACGTAGTATTGCCAATTCCAACTTCCAAAAAAAGGACATTGCATATATATATATATCAATAGGCTTACATATTTACATATTTACAGCCAAATTAAAATTTTTCAAATCTCTCTTTTTTGTTGAGATATTTGGATTTAGTCATAAACTGTTTTCACACTATACCCACACTTTTTCATCACTGTCACAATGGGGGGGAAACTTGTAAACATTTATGTTTCTTGTCTGGGTTAATGCTTCTGATGTAGCCCAAAGTTGGCTGATTGCATAGCTAATCCATTTTGTCTTTGTCAAATATTGAGAATCAAATTAAAAAAATGAGAATATATATGTAGATTTAAATGTTATTCTCACCCTTTGATAACATTTTCTTTAATTTCCTATTTCTTATCATACTTGTGTACAACACACAATATACAATTGTCTTTATGCAAATGATGTATGACTTTATATCAATACATAACTAGCTGTTACCCGCGACTTCGCCTGTGTGGATTTTGCAAGCAAACCCCATTTATATTCAGTATTTCAACAACCATAGTAATTGTTATGTAACACCTACAACTGAGAATGATGAGAATTGCTGAGAATCAAACAAACTATTTTCAATTTGATCAATTTTCTGGAACGTTACAATCGTTTTATAATCAAACCAATATGCAAGAATAAATTCAAATTTAAAACGGTTTGAACATTTGGTTAAAAAATCAAAATATATAAAAATATTTATAACAATGTCTGAAATGTTATACCTAAGTACTCAATGAAAACTAAGTGTAGTTGAAAACAAAATATTGCATCTAAAATAGTACAGTAGAAGCCATTCTTCAGGTTAATCCTTAATCCTCTCCCCCGTGGGGAGAATTTCCAAAAATCCCTTCTTAGTGTGCGTTTTCATGATGTACCCTAACTGTGTACAAAATTTCACCTCTAGGTTCAGCAGTTTGCTCTGGGCAATGATGAATCATTCAGTCAGTCAGGACAAGTAATTTTATATATTTAGATAAGAGATGTAGTAAGTGTAAAAAAATGTTAATTTACTTCCCAAAAAGCTGGCAAAGGGCAAAACTTTAAACACTGCACGAATGCAACAAGAAATGTACTTTTATACACTACTATCATCTTCCAGATTTCCCTGACTTATCCACCATGAAAAGGTCATGGATAGAACTAATTTTGTCTAGTAGGCCTACTTGGTGAACTTTCACTATTTTTTCCAAAGTTTATCATTACACTACGCTGTGTTCTTTGTAATTAACAAGAAAAAATTTTTATTCCATTATTGATAGTTCTTATACATAATGTCTTGTCATAGTTTTGTAAGGTGATTTTTTTTGTGGTTTATTCAACTATAAATGGTTGAAAATCTGGTTGAAGTCAATTAACATTCTTTTTATTGTAAATATTCATTAAATTAATGTTGACTTTCAAAACAAGTGAAAAAAATTGAAACTCTTATACTCTATTAATATGACAGTTATATTTAAAGAAATGTTTTAAATAAATAAAATATATATTGTTTATACAAATATCACATCACTAAACCCGATAAATTTGTAACATGCCAAACAATTAACTGAATTATATTGAGTTATTTATTTATATTAAATATAATTGTGAAAAAGTAGTCTGATATAATCGGATAGTTGTTTGGCATATTATATGTATTAGGACTTAGAAGAAAATTATTTTATGCATTTATATTTTATATATACAGTAGAGCATTGATTATCTGTCACCTCGGTTAACCGACTGCGTTCTAGTCGGCAAATTCAAATGTTCGCTAGTGATGTGACGCTACAATATTTGGCTATGTCTTAGCTACTTTAATATTATTTTTACATGTTTTAGCTGGCAACACTGGCTCGACCATAAAAGGGAGCCAGTATTTAAACGAGGCTTAATTTTCTAATTTTTAACGATACAATAGTGATGATTATTATTTTAAAAAAATTTTTGTTAGGCTTAACATTGATGAAAATTCAACACGAAGTAGGTTAATAGCGATATACTAATATACTAATTACATGGGATATAATAATATAATACACTAACAATGGATTTTTTCATACTTTTTGGTTATCCGACTTTTCAATTATCCGACCAACCCCAGTCCCCAATTGAGTCGGATAATCGATATTCTACTGTATTCAGCTTTACAAAATAATTCTCATGTACAGAAATGACAATTGTATAGAAAGAACAGACAAATGAACTTTGAAATTCTGTCTTTGTTCTCTTATTCTGTTAGTGATTTTATATTTTGATATGAAACAGGTATTTTGACTTTAGACATTCAAACTGCTTTTTTTTATTTATTTATTTTTAGTGCAAGGATAGGACTCTTAGAAGATTTAGAAGATATGAAAAAAGAGGAAGAGGAGAAACAACAGAAAGCCCTTAAAAAGAAAAGATGAAATTTTCAAAAGACAAAATACAGAACTATTTCAATGGGTGATTGAGTTCCAGTTTTGAAGAATAAAAAAAATGTATTGTGCATAATTCTGTAAGCTTAAACTTCAAAGTCTTCCAATAACAAATCTTTCCAAAAAGATTGTGATAGCCAACATATATTTATTTATGACAACTAATGGTCAGAGGTTAAAAAAAAAACTTAGTTTCATATGAATTGCTCTAATGGAAGCATATATTTTGCATTGTATTGCAAACTTTAAAAAAAAATATTTTTTATAGTTTTAGCTGGAAAAAAGTTTATTCTTGTTTATTATCAGTTTTTCGTAGAATTTCTACTTGGTATGACTTTAATGTATTGAAATAATGCAAAAATTTTAAACACCAAATTAGAAATTACAATATTGTCTTAAGCAGAAATGAAATTTAAATTTCTAATTTATTATTTTTTTATATTGTAACACGGAATTACATGTGTGAGTGCACATTTTGTATTTATTGAAAGAAAAAGCCTTTGACTGGCAAAGGGAACAAGTGCCACTTTTATAAGTTAAAGTCCACTGTTGAGCTTTGTAACAAATGTTAATTTTTTTAATTGATACTTTTTCAAAAACTTTAATTGTATTGTACTTAAATACAGAATTTCTGCCTGGATATTTAGATATAATGTATACAACATTTGTGATACATTTGCCTTCCTGTTTTGTACTGGAAAGCCTCATTGGCTTTTTCTATGTGATAATTTTTCAAGGCTGTGGATTTATAAAATTCACATAAAACTAATATACACATATATACTGTTCAATCATACTTTAAAATATATGAAATTAAAATATTTGTATATATTTTATGATGAACAAATGTATTTTGAAATCATGCATTCTTTTCTTTGTTTTAATATCTGTTTACTGAATTATTTTCAACATAGAGATGGTAACTAGATATTACCACATATAAAATTGATACAAGCAATATTACTAACCAAATTAATAAGTTTCAGAGATGTTAGAACATTTACCTTAAATTGAAGCATGAATCATTTGTTAAAATTATTCAATGAATGATAAGATGGATGAGAATTTTAATTCCATTAGGTTCTTTCTTCTACTCATTGCTTTAATCTGTCAATCTGCTCATCCATCTGTTTCTCAAAATAATTGCTCTGTAATCCAACATTGCAATTCATAAGTTGGAAAGTAAAAGAAAATATTAATGTCAAACCATCAGGATAAATACTTTTAAGTACTTCAAATAATACAATTTTAATATAAACACAAAAAGCCATATTTATTTCAAGAACTTAAAGATCATAATTAAGTTTATGGCTGGATGGCTAAGGCAGATAAGGTGAATTGAACCAACACCTCCTATAACTGAAGACCTCTGGACTATGTAATGACATTATAAGTAGTAGACCAATGTTCACGCCAAGTAAAATGCATTCAGTTTAATATAATCAAAGCTTAATATGTGATTATAAAATTAATTTTTATATCAAATCGATTCGAATTTTTCAAGTATTTTTTCTTCTAAATAAATAATGATTTCAGATGAATTTCATCCATCATCAAGTTGACTGTAGTTTTATTATCTTTTAAAATTTGAAATCTTTGTTTGGCATATAATAAAAAGTTCTCTTTAAATTGTTCATTTGCAGAGTTTAAACTAAATAATGAGCAAATTTTATGAATAGTGCAAGGATGAGGTAATATAAATTTTGAATTTCACAAAAATTTATATGCACTGGGAGATATAGAAAACAGTAAACATGATAAAATGAAAAGTTCTGCTGAATAATGATTATGATCTTTGTTGACAGTTATCAAAGATAACTGCCAAGAAACATCATCATTATCATTATTGATGCTCATTATCATGTTGCTCTGAAGCTGTTTTAATAAATCGTAAATTATTTCAACAAGTTCTATTGAATTGTTTTCACTATTTGGATAATTGACATATTATTATTATTCTTGAAATACAGAAAAAGTTAATAACTTTAATTTTCCCCAACATGTAAATGATATTCTAACTTTTTTAAAGAAATTTTACCAATAAATTTTTATTGATTATAACAGATTTTGTTATTGGACCTGTCTGTAAATATGCAAAAACAATTTTATCAATATAATCATGCCAAGTATCAGAAATGTTTACTAAGCATTTCTTTTTTCCCTCCATCATATTCAGATTGGCTTTTTATGCTATCTCATAGCTTTCTGAATATTTTCCATTTCAAGACAATTTCTTTTTTCTTCTGACCCTTCTCTTACAGTAATGTGAGATGATAAATAGGAAGGATAATCTGGAAGTAATGTTGGAATGGCACCATCTTTAAGTTTAGGATACTTAAATGGAACCTTTAACAGTGATCCAGACTTTCCATCATAATATTCAGAATGTTTAATAATGTCTTCATCAGCAAAGTGCAATTCACAAACCTAGATAAATATTAAAAATATAATTACACAAATCAAGACATTCAAGCTATAGAATTATTTTAAACTAAAACTAAATTAACAAAAATTAATCTCATTAAACTCAGATATATCAAACTCTGAAATAAAATTATATCTCTATGTTATTAGGTAAACACTTTATATATATAATTTAAAAAGTGCCAGGACACTTAATATGCCTATATGTACAAAACCAATTTTTTTGAAAATTAAAACATCTTATTAGGTTTGTTTCCAATATATAAAAATTTGCAAAAATTTATCAAATCAAAAACATTTGGTAATTGATGATTTAAAATGACCAATGACAAGCATACATTAATCCCCAATTTTGTGTGTCAGTTTATGATTCTTAGTGTATCTTCTATGCTATAAAAACTGACCCAATTTTAGTTTTCTTTTGGTTGATCTCAAATGGAAAATCAAAGGATTATTGTATTTTGGTTCAATATTACAACTTTAAAATACTAGGTTTATTGATTTTATTTTTAGAATAATCATGCTGTATTTTATAGATTTATAGAACTAATATTAAATTTAAAAATTTATAAATGTTTACTCTAATAATAATTTCATTTTAGGACCATAGATAAATGTTTCTAAAACATTTATATCTATACTGAAAATAGCATTTCATCAAGTCTGAAAATGATACAATTGATAAAATTTTGTAAGATAATAGAGGAATCACAGAATTGATCATTTGATTAAAAATGATTTATTGGATCAAATGAAAGTTATATAAACTTAGATAAAACAAATTACTGATATGAAATTATATACTTCTAATAAATAAATTTTTCAAATTAACTACTAGACATTAAGAGTAATAGCATAGGGATGGTGGTGATGGTGATGATAAAAAAATGCATTATAAAAAATTACATTTAGGATAATTTATTAAACTATAAATATAATTGTCAAAATTAACAAATTTTTCATTAAATCAAAGTAAGCAACCAGTAAGTAAAAAAATTTACTGGTTAATCATCACTTATGTTAATAATATCATGGATAACTTTCAAAAACTTATTACAATAAAAATATAAAATTTTCCAAACTTTTTATAATTAAATGAAATATAATTAACTTAGAAAACTTGAATTTCTTTAAAAAAAAAAAAAGCATATAAATCATGAACAAAAATAAAAAAACAACCAGAAACAGTTATTAAAATAATGATGATGTTATTTAAACAATTACAATAAAAATATGTGATAGAGACTAAAAATATCTTTGCTTGTCACCATGTCCATCATCTGGAACAACTATCTTCCACTGCAGAGACGACCTTTCTTTAGAGGCAACGCCTCTGCAAAAAATGCAAAAGTCTAAAAATCCACAGGTTTTTGTAGAGGCTTAGCCTCTAAACAAAGGTCATCTCTGCAGTGGAAGATAGTTGTTCCAGATGATTGGACATGGCAACAAGTGAAGACATTTTTAGTCTATTATGTATTTTTATTAAATTGTAAATTCTTCAGCCCTTTTTTACAAAAAAAAATTACAATAAAACTTATATTTGGACATTATTAATGTTTAAACATTAAAATATAGATAAGAACTAGTATGTGTGTATTAATTAAACTTTTTAAATAATCATATCTTATAATTATTTATTTAAATAAAGAAATGTTAATTATTTTGGATTGGAATAGATTAATTATAAACTTACACAAGTATTTGCAGTTGGATTGAAATCTCTTGCTAATGCATGAATCCATTTTCTCCTAATATCAGAATTGGAGGGAAATTTGAACATTGAAACACATGGACCATTTTTATAATTTCCTCTGCATCTTGGGGCACAACATTTAAACACCACCATCTCAGATATTAAAAGTACTAAATATATGAAGAACTTGTATGAATGACAATGATGAAATGGTGACTACTTGGCCAACTCTTGATGATGTCATGCATCTTTTGCTATGTAGTCCCGAGGTCTTCAGTTATAGGTGTTGTTGATTGAACCCAGGCAAGCAGCTCACCAGGAATTTTTTATGTTGTCTTATGTCAGGTCCCTCCTCACCACCCAGCCACCCTATTACGGCCAAGCAATAGGGCTAGCCTAAGGGCAGTGCAAATGGTGCACTGGCACATAGCCCTGCACTTACCCAAGTTCTATATAATTTGAAATAAATTTATAAAACAGATATAAATGAAAGGTAAATGAAACGAGCATAAATATTTATTTACATATAAATAAAAAATCATTTGTGTGTCTTTTTTATTCTTATAATAATCTCATTTTAAAATGTAGTTAACTGTCAAAAAAAAAAAAAGCATTTTACTTGACTTTCCACAAGGCCCCATGTGAGAATCTTGCACCAAGCCCTGCTTTTCTTCAGATCAGCCCTAGGTAGTGGAAAAAGGTCTTAGTGCTTGTAGGGCAGAAAGAGCAAAAAAATAATTAAATTATTAAGTTCTTGATTTTATATTTATTTTAATGAACAGTGGCCTATGTTAGAATGAACATAATTGGTTCTAGAACTTTCTTATAGCATCTGTTTGTTCTAGCATATACTGAAATATATGTACTTTTCAGTTTTGGTCATACTAGCAGCCTGCATACTAGGTCTGTAAAATCAAAAATTATAGACCTAGTATGCAGACTGATTTTGAGAAACAACAAAAAATTTTAATTTGGAATTTATTTTGTATTATGATCACTTGATGAAAATAAACATTTATAAATACTTTTGTATGAAAATGATATAGTCAACCTGTGATATAGCAGTTGCCTATGTAGCCCCATTCTCATAAAACGCTAAGGAATACTCTGGACGGATTTTCTCTACAAGTATTTAAGAAGACTCCTCTACCATGTATGAATTTGTAAATGTTCAATTTTACATTTCAAACCACTCTCTTATCAACAAATCATGTGACTTTTAAATCTTCAAACTTCTCACCACACTGGATACACCACAAATAACCAACCAACACCAACATTATCCGATAACTAACCACTCAGAATATCATACTCAGTGGCGGATTATAGTTTCATGGCTCCCAGGCAAATTTAAATTAGGTAGTCTCAGGACCAGTGCAAATAGGTATGCAGGCTGGTCATTGCACAGCGGCACCAGTTAATAAAAGGCACCGTACTGACTTTAAAGTACTAACTATAATAATAAATGTTGTGACAACTGTTGGTTATAAAAAATTAGAGAATTGAGGAAATTAGTCCCTTGAAATTGTAGACTACAGAAATTTTTCACTTTACAAAACATTGCATATGATTTAAATAAAGATATGGACAGTAGATTTCAGGCAACACATTCATTTAAATTTGTGCCAAATAATAATGGAAAAAATAACATTTTAAGTAAAATTAATGTTGTCAGCAAAATCTTTCATTCAAAGTTGCAATTTTAACTTAAGCTCTTGAAAATTTAAAAAACTAATGGACAATTTAAATGAATTTAGAACTGATGAATTGTTTGAATCTGTAATAAGTATTATGATTCAAATTGCAGAAGACATGGATGTCAAACCATTGTTTCCGAAAAGATCAAATATTCTGTTTTGTTACAAATAAACAGATGATTGTATCATGACTCAAATTAAGTTTTAAAACATCATTTTTGTTATAATCGATTTGGCTTTAATGTTGCTGAGTGAGTGATTTAAACTTAGAGGAATATAATAAAGTGTTTAAAGTCTGATTACTCAAATGATAAGTGATACAGATGGAAGAAAATCTATTTGAATAAATAAAATCTATAAGATACTTCTTAAATCATGTACCCCAGGAAAATTTTGAATTTTATTTATAATAATTGTTTAGTTGTTTCTTTTCCAAATTTAGGAGCTTTACATGTCTTCTTGGAATGCATCCTCCTTGGCAAATCACACACGTCATGTTGCTGTAACCAAATAAATCAAACCAATTCTAATAATTTTTCTATAAATGTGATGTTTATGAGGATATACTTAACTTTTACCAAGAAACTTGGGCACCCTGTCCTCTCCCAATTTTATCTCCCTTATTAACTTGTAAACCCATTGCCTTAGAATGTCTTTAAGCAGTATCAGTGAAAGAAGTTTAACATTCAAACAAATTAATATACTGTATATGCAAATATTTTAAGACACAAAGTAGAGTTTGAAGTCTTTTTCTGTGCCGATGTTTATTTTTTCTATTTATTATCATGACGACATTGCTTCATTCAAAATTTCCTGTAATCGTCTGTGTAATGTGCACTTTATACACATGTTGAGTCTTATTGTCAAATTTGCAATTACTATTCTTATGACACAAATTCACAAGTTTCCTTTACTTAGATGTTTTTGCTGAGCTTTACAAACCTGGTTTTACCAGTTTTTGTATGGGATCAAATAAAAGCAATTAATTTTGGATTTTTACAAGATTTTTTTTATTTAAACAAGTCTTATATGAAGTCTTTTGGACATTAATATTGACAACTTTGATTAGCAACCTATCCAACACTGATCACTTTTCAAATATCAATAGTAGAGCAGTATTAATTAGTAGTCGTTGACCATCCTCTCTTCTGGTAGGAGATCAATGACTACTATTGGTAGAATTTACTTCAACCCCCTTTTGCAACACTCCATTCTTCCTATTGAGCTCAGTGGCATGGTGGCATTTGAATGGGAAAATTACAAAATACAAGGTGAGCACAAAATATGTTTTAAGGGCTCGAATAAAAAGCTGACATTAGATAAAAATTCACAAAGTTAAAAACGATATCAATCACACTCACTGCCAAAAGTTAAGCATGGAGTGATAAACTGCAAAAAAATCGACAAATACAGCTGTGATTGACACGAAATGCGGCAGGACAGTAGCAAATATGTTCATGCATGAAACAACACAAAGAATTACATAGAAAAATGAAAACAATATTGAATTTTCATAAAGTATAAGATGAAATCATATTGGAATCATTAACAAA